>NW_011888854.1:3267163-3277441 GCF_000151845.1 Pteropus vampyrus
TTATTAGTCTGGATTCTTAATTCCAAGCAACAACAACAACAACAACAAAAAACAGATTTTGTAGACTTTGTTTATTATAAGCAAACAATGACTATATTAGGCTCACGCAACGAATAGGAAGCTAAAGACGATGGAGGGCTAGCCGAAAAAACATTATTAGCAGTGCTGCTTCTCCCTGAAACACTGACATTTCATCTCATTACACCAATATTATTCCATCTTATCTCATCAATATTCCATCTTAGTCTATCAAATTCAATGTTGGCATTCCTTAGTCAAGGTTCAAAAATCTACGAGCTACTGACTCACCAAGTTTATATTATATGTTGGCCCCGTGTGTGTGTGTGTGTGTGTGTGTGTGTGTGTGAGAGAGAGAGAGAGAGAGAGAGAGAGAGAGAGAGAGAGAGAGGTTGTTACAGGTAGTGAATAGATAGATCTATGGCTTAAAAGATTTCAAGGCAAATTGTTATTTTTAAAACTATTTTCAAAGTCTTAAAATAGTTGAACAGGCTTCTCATTTGCCATCTTCTGCCTAAATAATTCCTTACCATCTCTCACCTACCCCACTGCTACTTCATTCTTTCCTTCAGTCATACTGGACCTTTTTCAGCTCTTCCAAGGTAACGTGCATTGATCTTAATTTAAGCATGTGCTTGTTACATAGCACGTGGTTAAATTGCATTTAACCTCTTCTGCTTTAATGCTGTTGTTTCTGTTTTCACCTGTGGAAAGCAATCCCGGATGCTGCCCCTCATAGCTGGGAGACCACCACCTAAGGGGATGTCCTCTCACTGGGCTTTCATGAAAATCTTATTTTATTTTATTTTTATTTTTATATTAGAACACTTTGTAAGGCTTACTTATGGTCTAAATGCTTATTTTTTTCCTCTAGAATCTTGCAGGTTAGACCACACTTATTGTATTTACCATTATATTCTTGTCACATGATATTATACTAAATGATAAATATTTATTGGATAAATACATACTTTGGGAAGATTATCCTGGTCAGTGAAGTTACAAACTCTCACTTTTAGACTAGATGTGTCTGTGTTTTTTTATTATATAGCTAACTCATCTTGCACTGAATCTTTTTATTTTCAAGAATAACTATCATGTTATATAACGTAGCGACCCAATTAGCTTGCCTATTTAGAGCCAGAGAAGCCATTAATATATTGATGAGTATTATGTTCAAGTTGATCTTTTCATTTTTTAAATATACTAAACTGGTATTATTTTTATTGGGATTGCGGAAAAGTCAGTCAATCATACACTAAATATTAGATGATGATGATGACTGATGATGATTACAAAATAATAACAGCAACACCAATATCTTATTGAGAACTGTGTGACAAGAAGCCTTTGATCACTTTAATTAAATTATGAATCCCTCACATATCTCTATAAAATAGGGACTGAATTATCTCCATTTGACAGTTCAAGAACCCGAGGTATAAAAGAGATAAATGTAACTCTCCAAGGTCACAGAGTAAGTTTCATAGTCAATATTTGAATAGACACAGTCTGGTTGCACAGCTCATGGCCATCCCACTTCAGGTTCTGAAATGAGTGAGTAATAGAGAAAATGAGATCAAGATCAAAGTATTAGCTTTATAAAATTGAATCACTTTGGGCTGAGGCAGAAAGGAGTGACCTACTACAGAACTGGGACTGAACTATCATAAACCTCTGCAGGATTTCCCTCTTTCCCATAATCTTTACTAAAATTAATTAATTAAATAAATAAATACATAAATACATACATACATAAATAAATAGATAAAAAATAAAAAGCACAAACTATTCTATTGGGCAAAAAAAGAATCATTAATTGCTTAAGTTAAACAAAAATACTCCGGTCATGACTTGTATTCTTTACTGTCAGATACCTGGACTACATTGGCCAATGAGAAAACCCAGTACAGCATGTTATAACCTCTAATAAGTTAATTAACTCCATTTTTGGTATTACCTTCTTGTCTCGTGAAAGGGACAAAGTAGTAAACCCTTTATATTACACTGAATTGCAAATGAACATTGCTGCTTTCTGCTAAGTCGCTATTTGTGAAATATTAATATCTACCCACTACTGCTTCTCTAAGCTAACTGTGCATGCACATCGCAATGAAGATGATAAAAGGAACACAGATGCTCAAAACACGCCCCCCCCAACAGCCCCAAGGCTGGTGGACCAGAACCTCCAGACAAAGAGGTCTGTCTCCTCTGATTCTCAAGTGTAGCCACTGTTGATGATAATGGTCTTAAACAACGAAGACTGTCAGCATGTGTTGAAAAAAATCTTAGAATAAAGGTAATACTGGTAATAATGTTTATGATTCCTAAGAAAATTGACAGATTAAATAAAACTAAAAAAAAAAAAGTGTGTAATCTGTATACTAGAAAACGGTTTTATTAATTAGGTATGGGAAGGTTTGGCCTGTGTGTATGAAAAATGAGCCTGGCTAACCTAAAGCAGATTAAGAAAGTGGATTGAATTGGAGAAGTTGGCATAATTATATGGTCTACCTACATAGAAATTAGAATGACAAACGTAGCTTTGATGGAATCAGAATTGAGAGTAGGAAGTGCAAATTCAACAACAGGCTCACGTATGAAACTTAATTTTGGTGTCCACACTGGGATACAAGATATGTAGGACAAGAATATACTTTAATTGATTTCTGTTCTTTTCTACCTGAATGCCCTTTATCAGCTATTTTGGTCTCTCTCAACTTTGAATAAGCTATCATAATAGTTTCCTTCTCAAATATAAAACCAAAAAAAAAAATCACATTATGAAATAATTGTGAATACATAAATCTTAATTTTTATCTATTTTTTAATCGTCTGGTTTTCTATTAAATTAACTTACGTTTTTCAAACTTGTGGAGCAAACTCCCCTTTTCACTTAAAAAGGCATTCTCAACATTATCTTCCTGTGCATTGTTTCTTTAAAAGCTTTTTTCCTAAAACCTAATGTAATTTTGATGTTATATATTAAGTTTTTATTCCTAGCATCAACATTTTTTATCATGGTAATCTTAATATTTTTTACTTTAAATTAGTATCCTTCTAATCTCTATTACTTTTACATTCAAGTTTCAGCCAACTAGTGTTTTATTTACCCTGTGTTTTTGTTAGTATACATGTTTTTCTTCCTCATTCTTTCCTTTCAGTACAAAGAATCAATGCAGTTCCCACACATTTTTTACACCATGAAATCAGAGAAGAGTGGAGGATGACTTCTCGTTTCACATTACAGAGTATCAGTTTATTTATTTATAATCTAATGAGCTGAAGACATATCCTTCCTTCAAGAGAGATTGATTTTTGTGATATTGAAGGAGCTAAAATACACAGTAGAGCCTTTTTCCTTTTAAAATTGCTCTGAACATGTGTATCAAGAATTAATATTACTCTGAAAAATGAGAAGCCTTACTATGTTAATTGCTCTTGTAAAAAAATCAGAATAAATCTGACCTTGATCTTCCATACCATTTACAAGTAGGAAATTAATCTGTAATTTTGTGGACTACACAGACTACCCCAGCAGTTAGCGTAAAGGTCTTGAAAGAAAGATTAGAGAATGCCCTTTTGGTTTTCCATCTGGGACAATTATTGCACCATTGCTCCTATGCTAAGAATAATCATGGGAGTGCCAGGCGTCCCTTTGAAGATGATAGTCTTAACATATGCAGTCCAGACTCTCAAAGTGTACAGCAAAATCACTTTTTACTTCTCCCAAACAATTCAAGGCAGGCAAGCAGACATACTCCCATACGGCTCCAATATCTCCTTCTTCATTTGAGGGAAACTTTTGCTTCCCTCTCTTTTTTAACACATTTGCATTGGAAAGTCAGTCCCAACTTCCTGTCTCATGTTCCCCCAAAACCCCACTTTTCATTACCCTTAGAACGATCACCTATGTTTACGCTTTCTGAAATAAACAACAAGGTGTTTGAAATATAGAAAAAGACTGAATAAATAAGAGCTTTTTATTGTTGTTATTGTTATAATTATTATTGTTATTTTATCAAATCTCTGATTTAGTTCAAATACGTAAGGAAAGTACTTTCTTGATTGTACTAATGTGGTGATGGGTTCAGTTTTCATGTCACTTTACCTTTTCAAGGGAGGTAGTAGCTTTCTATTTTAGAAGTTTTTTGTTTATTTGTTCATTTGTTTTAACTCTTAAGACTATGAGCAAACCACATAACCAATTCCAAGGAGGAGAAAAAAAGTATAAGCGAAATTAGCTTAGCTTAGGGAAGCAAAATCACTGACAGGTTGTCAGTAAATTTTAGTTCTCTTTTGCTTAGTCTCAGTTTCTACACCATTACATATTTGCTTATTTAAAGCACTTATTGTAAAAAAAAAAAAATCAAAGAAAGAAAATGCTTGTGTGTTCTTTGAAAATTGCAGACTCTACCAAAAAACGTTTAGGAGTAATGAAAAAATTCAGTAAATTTTCAGAGTACAATATTAAAATGCACAAGGCAGTTGTGTTTTTACACACTAATAACAAATTATCAGAAAGTGTACTTA
Organism: Pteropus vampyrus; assembly: GCF_000151845.1. Lineage (NCBI taxonomy): Eukaryota > Metazoa > Chordata > Mammalia > Chiroptera > Pteropodidae > Pteropus > Pteropus vampyrus. Next base: position 3,271,715 of record NW_011888854.1, read on the forward strand.
ATAGAAAATCCCATTTGCAATTGCATCAAAAAAGAATAAATACCTAGGAATGACTTTAACAAAGAAGGTGAAAGACCTGTACACTGAAAACTATAAAATAGTAATAAAAGAAATTGAAGAGGATACAATAAATGGAAAGATATTTTGTGGGTATAGATTAGAAGAATGAATATTGTTAAAATATCCATATTACCCAAAGCAAGCTATAGATTTAATGCAATCTCCATCAAAATTCTAATTACATTTTTAGAAAATAGAACAATTATAAAACATGTATGAAATCACAAAAGTCATCAAACAGCCAAAGCAAACTTGAGGAAAAACAAAGCTGGAGGCATAACACTCCCTGATTTTAAACTATGTTACAAAGCTACAGGAATCAAAACATTGTGGTATTGACATAAAATCAGACAGATTGATCAACGGAGCAGACCAGAGACACCATGAATATAAGGTAAATTAATTTACCACAAAGGAGCTAAGAAAATACAATGGGGAAAAGACAGTCTCTTCAATAAATGGTTTTGGAAAAACTGGACAGTCACATGTAAGAGAATGAGACCTGACCATTATGTTACAGCAAACACAAAATTAACTTGAATTAAATTTAAAGACTTGAATGTACGACCTAAAAACCATAAAATTTCTAAAAGGAAATGTAGGTGGTAAGCTCCTTGACTTTGGTCTTGGCAATATATTTTTTTTGAATCTGACTCCAAAAGTAAAAAGAACAAAAGCAAAGTTAAATATGTAGAACTACATCAAACTAAAAATCTGTGCAGCAAAGGAAATCATCAACGAAATGAAAAGGCAGCCTCCTGAATGGGAGAAAACATTTACAAAACGTATGTTTGATAAGGGGCTAACATTCAAAATACATAAAGAACTCATACAACTCAATAACAAAAAGACAATCAGATCTTTAAAAAGGCAAACAATCTGAACAGACATTTTTCCACAGAACACGTACAGATGGCCATCAGGCACATGAAAAGCTCCTCTATATCACTAATCATCAGGAAAATACAAATCAAAGCTACAATGAGATATCACCTTGTATCTGCTAGAACAGTTATCATCAAAAAGACAAGAACTAACAATTGTTGGACAGGATGTAGAGAAAAAGGAACCCTCGTGTGATGTTTGTGGGAATGCAAATTGGTGCAGCTGCTATGACATACAGTATGGAAGTTCCACCAAAAAATTAAAAATAGAATTACCATAATCCAGTATTTTTACTCCTGGATATTATTCCTAAGAAAACAAAGACACTATTTAAAAAAGATATATGCCTCTTTGTGTTCGTTGCAGCATTGTTTACAGTAGATAAAATATGAAAACAACATAAGTGTTTATCAATTGATAAATGGATAAAGGAGCGGTACATATAAAAATAGAATACTACTCAACTATAAAAAAGAATACAAACATCATTTGCAACAACATGAATGGACTTTGAGAGTATTATGTAAAGTAAGTTAGATAAAGACAAATATCATATGATTCTACTTACAGGTCAAATCTAAAAAAAAGAACAAAAAAACCACCAAAACAAAACAAAATCGAACTCATAGATACAGAAAACAGATCAGTGGTTGCCAGAAGCAAGGGAGTTTGGGGAAGGAGGAAATGAGTGGAGGAGGTCAAAAGGTACAAACTTTCAATTCCAAAATAAATATGTCATGGGGATGTAATGCACAGCATGGTGACTATAGTCAATAATATTGCATTGTGTATTTAAAAGTTGCTAAGAGAATAAATCTTTAAAGTTCTCATCACAAGGAAAAGTAATTTGTAAATTTTTATGGTGACAGATGAAAACTAGACGTATTGTGGTGATCATTTTGAAGGTATACAAATGTTCAATAATTATTTTGCATACCTGAAACTAATATAACGTTATATTTTAATTATACCTCGATTAAAAAATACCTTCTTCAGGCACAGAGACAGTGTTCAGATGTCTATAAGCATCCACAGAGCTCACCACAGGCGTAGTGATGTGATCATTTAGAAGTTCAGTTATTCAGTGTGTTCAAGCCAGAACAGCTCGCTCAGCAGGTCCAATCTTATGTAGAGCTGGCACAGTCTGATCTACACCAGCAGGATCTGTGTCTCCCGCTCTGTTATAGAAGCCCTTCTGTTACTCTGCACTTAAAGAGAATAACTAATAAAGTCCATATTCATATTTAAATATCTAGGATGCTATTTTGCTGGTAAAATTTCCCTTATTATATTACAAATACTTAGATTATATAAAAAAATCAGGATGGTATTCTAAAAGCAAGTACTGTTTTATCTTTGAAGCAATAAAATAATAGTGAAACTTTTGACCTTGGATTACTGGGATAAAATATTATGTAGTACCTAGGGCCAGCGTGGTTGATTTTGAAATGCCAGCATGCTGGTACACTTATATATACTTAACAAAAGAGACAGAATGTTTCTATTCAGAGTAAGTAGTAAGCATATAATGATGGCAATGTAATAGTAAGCATATAATAATATGAAAGACGAACAAAGCACAAAGCTAATATAGCTTTGTAACAGTACTATGTATAAATTTAAGATTTATTCTTAAATTAAGTAAAGTATATTTTATGAAATTCCACATTTCAAGGATATAACATGATTGACTATAAGCATTTAAGTTATTTTGCTAAACATAAGGATGGAATAAATACCTATCAGTAGAAATCACAGGGAGGCATGCGATTTAGCAAACTCATGCAAAATAACTATGCATACATAATGATGTTAATGTATTTGCCATTTTTGCATTAGATTTCCATATATTCTAACATAGGGTTTAATCAGTAATGCCATCTTTTACAGGGCTTAGGTCACACCAGTTTATATTTTATATTCTTGTGAAATAGTCTAGTTACCAAGAGGTCTATCACGTGGAATCCACAATATATTCTGAAAATATTCTGGTTGCTTTAATTTTCTAACACCACCTAGTTAATGTCATGTATTTATAAAATCCTTTATATTTGTTAGTCTTCTCAGCGTATAAATAGGATGATTAATAGGCTCAAAAAGCTCTAATAATATAAGAAACAGGACATGTATAGAAAATTCATGTTAACAAGAATTTTCTATCATATTCTACTAAAATAGGAACTCCCACTGTAAACGAGTATACAAATTGTTTACATTTTTAGGACAAATAGATTTAGTATTTACTCAACAATTACACTGCTAGCAATTAAGCCACCAATATATTTAAAAATGTGGACAAACACGTACGTGAGAGAATATTCACTGTTTATATTATTGCACTGGAGTGTGGGTGTGGGGCTTAAACCAATAATTGTTAATTATTAGAGGACTGGTTATTAAATTTGGTTACATTCATACCACAAATTACTCTGGAGATGTTAAAAATAATGAGGTAGTGCAAATTTAGAGTAGTCATGGGAATTACAAAATAATATGAAGAGAGAAAAATATTTTTGAAAGAATAAGCAAGAAAATGTTTTGGGGGAGAAGTATCAATGAGGTTAAAAAGTTGTGAGGTGACTTTTATTTACATTTCAGACTTTAATGGATTAGTTTGTTACTCTTATTTCACATGTAATAAAAATATGACTATTTTTTAATCTCCAGTGGTTATCACAGACAATAGATTTTTAAAATTCTTATTTTTATTTATTCTTAAAATGAATGCTTATTAGTAAATTTAAAAATAAAACTACTCCAAAGCATAAATTTATTTTATTTTTTTAAAAATTACTGTAAAACTAGTTTGCCTCTTACAGAATTTCTGATTCAGCTCTAAAAGTTTGAGAACTTGAACCTCCTATTTCTTCATCTATTAATATTGAAAGATATTACAGAAAAGGAGAGATTCTTACTTGCTTAAAATTTTAGTACTATTGTTTAAAGAAAATGATATGAATATTTAAAAAGTCACTATCTTTTAGACGTACAATTTTACAGATTAAACAAATAAAAATAGCCATTTTACAGTGTTGATTATCATTTCAATTCATGAATTACATCTGCACAAACCTCACAGAATTCTGAATTCAGACTTTTGCTTTATTAATTAATTACTTTTTAACTTTTAAGAAGAAATTAAGGCCATCATTGCAACTGGTTATACATACTAATGTAAGTATGTGAAACTGAATTTTTGAATAATTATACTTTATGCTTTTAGTAATTTCTAAAGGAATCTGTAAAACTCTGTAAAAATTTTCCCATTCCAATTTCAGACTAGTAACAACTATAAAACTATTTTTTTGGTTTCAATAAATATATTCTTTATTAAATAAACATTAAACAAACTAAATATACACTTCATCAAATAAAACTGAATTAGCTCTAAACATTTATCCAAACTTCTAACATTTAGCTCTCAATTATTTTTGGTAATAAATATTATCCATTATTACACAGAACTGTGAAAGGCCTAAGAGTTTACTATAATTACAAACTAAAAAGCTAGTTGGTTATTGTTCATGGTTGCTAATATAAGACACAACACACTTGGATCTAAAAAATAACTTCGCTACTCATGGTAGATATGTAGCAAGAGATTCTAATTTGCGCTATTTCCCCATGATACCCAACCCCCAAGGGGCAATATAGGTGAGCTGAGATACATGACTACATACACACAGTTATATGATAGCTCTGAGCTGAGATAATCCACTACTTTTATTGTAAACCTGCTCTTTGTCTAGAGGAGTGGTATTAAGACTACACCACAAGCACTTTACTGAGAAATGGCCCACATAAAGAGTGGCCAGGGCTTTGCATTCTATTCCAAATGTTACTTCCCAATCAAATGTGACCTCATTCTCTTCCCCATCCAGCCTGTCTTCTTCTATAGTTCATTGATTGTTGAATGTTTTCATCTCCCAGGTCAATCAATATCAAAACCTAGTGGTCATCCTAACTCGCCCTTTTTATTCATCATGGACATCTATTAAATCAAAAGTACTATTTATTCTACCTCCTTAATATCACATAAATCGGTCTTACTTTTTTCTTTCCAGTATCACTGTGGTGCTACTTACACTCATCTTCTCTCAAAAAAAAAAGGGAAGAAATAATAAAATAATCTCTTCTAAGTCTAGCCCACTTCAGGATCCCTACAATGTGACTTTTTTTTTTTTTAGGATAATACAATATAAACTTCCAAATGCAATTTAAAAAAGCTTTCTATGTAGAAACCATTAGAATTCTATGGAAAACAATGTTTTGTGCTTTCCAAAAAAATGATATTTAAATTTTAAATTTAACATGGAAACATGGAACTTGGAATAAGATATACTACTCTATTTTGGTGAATCTCCAAATGAAAAATAAGTTGGAAATTATTTAACATTCAGTGACAAGTGAGTACACAGTTATTTTATAAATGAACTGGAAGTGATGCTGAGAGGCCATTATCTCCAACAAATATCCATACGTGGAGCTTTCTTTAAGGTTAACAAATTTTTTTTTTATGAAAAAATGTAATTAAATAATTTCGAGTAATTATTTAGGTTCACAAAAACCTTAAACAGCCTTCCTTTGCATTTTGAGTTTAACACAATAAAAAAAAATAATTTCAAATCCAATTACTACATATGTAATGGAAATTTGATTGGAGCAGGAGGGAATAATTCTTGAAAAATATTTCTTTACAATTTGGTGAAACAAGGATATTATTCAAATGGAGAATCTGGTGAAATAATACTAGTGCCCTAAAAGTAAAGCATCATACTCTCA
>NW_011888854.1:3278466-3281411 GCF_000151845.1 Pteropus vampyrus
AAAAGTAAAGCATCATACTCTCAAGCTGGGAAAGAAAAATCAAGTTGTAGTATTTTTTAATTAAACAATTTACATTATTTAAAAAATTTTAACATTATTTAAATTCACTGAACTTGAATGTATAAAATATAAAAGAAACAATTGTTCAATTATGTGTTAAATATTTTCAATATAGTAGTGAATTTAAAGCAGCTTTCTGTGAATACATACAGAACAGACATACTAGTTTGAATACTAATTTGTATTGCATTGACCTCTAATAGTTTTAGGTAAATTAGAAATTTGTATTTAAAATATATACTATATTTTTTTCTGTTTTCCCTTTTATTTTTAAATCAAGAGTTGAAGCACAGCAAATTCCCCCCACGTAATGCTCTAAATCTCAGGTTGTAGAGTTCACGTTTCTCATTTAAAGGTGTGAATATAACTGCTATAAATGGCTCAGCCATCTCTAGAATCATAACACAGCTGTCTGAATTCTACCGATGTTGGTAAGTAACTGTCTTTCTGAATCAGCTCTTATTATTGAGTGTACTGACCTCAACTTTGGATTGATTTGGCCACCATTAGATGATGAAGATTTCTATCATCTACTGCCTTTCCCATTGGTATGAGTTTTAAAAATATTTTCTACGATATCTGTGGCAAATAATTTCATATACTGAAGAATCATTTAACTTGACAGAAAGAATTTCAGAAGACAATATGGCAAGAAACAGATTCTTCAGTTTGTAACTACATTTTTGAAAGATCAAGAGGTTACATAGATTGGCATCGTCCTTTTATAGTAGAATAATTAGTGTATTCCCTATATTAAAAAATTTATAAAAGATACAAAAGATATTTAATAAAAAGAAGTATAATTATTAGAAATAATCTCCATTAAAATTATTATAGCTTCATCTCAGTGTTATAAAATATTACTCATTCTTATTTTAATTTACATATTATAAAATCATTTTTTGATGTATAGTTTACTTTGATACATGCATGTGTTTTAATAACTGCAATCACAAGCAATAAACAGAACAATTTAAACACCATAAATAATGAATTCATGCACTTTCTAATTTTTGCCTTTTCTAGAATGTCAAATAAATAGAATTATAGAGTATGTAACCTCTTGAGCCTTGATTCTTTCGCTTGTTGTAATGCCCTTGAGAATTTTTCATGTCATGGTTATACTTTGATTATACTCTATTAAGTGATGTAACACAGTTTGTTAATCCATTCACTTATTAATGGACATGTAGATTGTTTCCAAATTTTGGCAGTTATTAATAATTCTGCTCTAAAACATTTATGTTTAAGTTTTTGTATGAACATAAGTTTTCTTTAGGATACCTAGAAGAAATGCAAATCCTGGGTGATTCAGTAAGTATTTTTACGTTTAAAAGAAACTTCCCTACCATATTTCAGAGAAATTGTATCATTTTGCATTCTCATCATTAATGTATATTTCTTTTGCTTTGCATCCTAATTTTTTTTTAATTTTAGCTATTGTTATAGGTGTCTAATGGTATCTCATCGTGTATTTATCCATTTTCACTTCCCTAATGACTAAATGACTAATGACGATGAGCATTTTTTTTTTCATTTGCTTATTTGCTTTTCATTCATCTTCTTTGATGAAGTGTCTATTCAAATCTTTTACCTATTTATTATAGGCTGTTTTTTATTAACTGCTGCATTTTTAAAATTGCTATTTTTTGAGAGTTTTTATACATTCTGGACACAAGTCCTTTGTCTGATACTTAATTTGCAAATATTACCTCCAGTCTGTTGCTTGCTTTTTTTTCCTGTTAATTGCAGCCTTTGCAGGACAAGAGTTTTTGATTTTGATGAAGTCTTATTTATTGAGCTTTGGGTGTCATATCTATGACTTCTTTGCTTAATCAACAGTCATCAAGATTTTTTCTAATGCTTTTTTTCTGCTAGAATTATGAAGAGTCAGTGTTATTTCTCCCTCAAGTATTTGGAAGTATTCAGCAATACTGTCATTTAAAAGTTGAGTTTTCTTTTCAGATGTTCTTTAACTACAAATCGAATGTTTTGAAATACATAAATGGCTATTCAAGTTACATATTTTTTCCTAATTGAGTTTTAGTAATTTCTATTAGTAAAAAGGTGGTCTATTTTATGTTTTTAAATTATGTACATACAATTGTTTACAGTATTTCCTTGATCTTTAATGCCTGTGGAGTCAGTGGTGATATATACTCATTATTTCTGATGCTAGCAATTGATGCCCTCTCTCTTTTCGTTCTTTAAACTTATTTTCATTAAAAAATAAGATATATTCATTTGTAGCATAATTTTCAACACAATTTTCCCCTAAAATTTAAAGTAACTCATGATATTACTGATTTAAAAAACAGCAACAATATAAAATATGTCAATATTGAAATATGAAATATGCAGTGATACAAATCATTTTACTGTTAGTTTTCTCTCTAACCTAAATATCTACTAAATTTTGAAGTAGTATATACACAGTAACTCTAGTTTTCTATAGAGTATTATTTAACCATTTTTTAAATTATATTTGTCCCTTTTATCAGGTTTTTCCAAGTTATAATTCGCATTTATTTAATTAGAATTTTAAAACTAAATCAAGTTCTTTTAAAATTCACCGAACTTACCATATTAATTATGGTAGTATTTTAATAGTTGTTTAATATAATTTTATAATTTGCTAACTTTTTTCAGGTCTTCCAAAAACGTTCCTTGGAAGAGGGACTACATTTTTTAATTGAGATAAAATTGCTAGATAATTTTAAATTAGCTTCAGGTATATAACGCAATGATTTGATATTTGTATATGTTACAGAATGATCACCGCAAAAAGTCAGTTAACATTCATCACCATAATAGTTATAATTTTTTCTTGAGATGAGAACTTTTAACATGTACTCTTACAGCAACTTTCAAATATACAATATGGC
>NW_011888854.1:3283296-3289010 GCF_000151845.1 Pteropus vampyrus
ATTTACTTGGCAAACAAATTCCAGTCAAGGAGTACGATTTTAAAATATAACAAAATATAATTAGTGCAAGGAGTGCTGAACGGTGAGGCACCGTGGTCCTACCTTATTGGTGGTTTCACTTTCTGAGGTTTCTGTTCCCACAGTCTTCAAGTCACCCTTATTTAACTTCATAACGGCCCCAAAGTGCAAGAGCAGCGATGCCTACAATTCGAAAACACCGAAAAGAAACAGTGAAGTGCAGATTACAAATCATCAGAAAGTCAACAGGTCAAAGCTGCGTCACGAGGCTACGTCGTTCACCTCCATCACCTCATCATGTAGGCATTTTGTCACCTCACGTCATCACAGGGAGAAAGGTGAGTACTATACAATAAGATATTTTGAGAGAGAGAGTGCATATTCACAAACCTTTATTATAGTATATTGTTATAATTGTTCCTTTTTATTATTGTTGTTGTTAATCTCTTACTGTGCCTAATTTATAAATTAAATTTTCTCATACGCATGCATGTATAGGGAAAAACATAGTGGATACAGGGTTTGGTTCTATCTGCAGTTTCAGGCATCCACTGAGACCATATCCCCTGTGACAAGCGGGGGAAGGGTGCTTTACAGGTTTTGAGGAAAGTAAGATGATACAGTGGAAATAAAATAATCTTGGGGATTAACCAAATACAAAACTTAATTCCCTATTTGCTTCTTGCTAGCCACAAAATCTTAGATAAGTTTATTAAGATTTTGAGGATTTAGATGCTCCATACACCAAATGAGGACAATGAGACATAAATTGTGTTGGCTATCACTATAATAAAATGATGTTAGTTTTCTTACATTATGTTTGCCTACTAATTAGTGTAATGTATGTTGCTGTGCATGATAGCAGATCCCAGGAATTATTTAATGAGACATAAGATCATTCTTTTCTAGCTATGTGGCTCCCCAGTGGTAGTTTCTAAGGGTGCCCAGATTTACGTAAGATTTATCCATGTAGTTCTCAGCCTCCAGGAGCCAGGTGATTTACTTTGACTCTCACTGCCATTAATACTAGGATGTTTATCACAATCTACCTTTCAAGCACTGTAGCTACAACCATGCCCAGCCCCTTCAGAAACTATGGCCACATTCTCTGGAGAAACATTCTAGAAGCATATCTTTGCTACACCACGTTTTGTCATATTTAGCTTCTCCACAATTCATTTTTGCTCACTCTGAGGCCAAACACAGTGCTGATACTCCGAGATCAGGTTAAAATCTCGAACAAACAGATTTTTTCTTTCTTGTCTGTTGTGTGGTATAAAATATGTCCCGCGGGCAATTTCCCAGCTCAAGCATGCAGAGGACTTGAAAACATCCCTAGAGGTCTCTCAGAGGTATTTCCCTAAATAAAAACTGTAAGCCATGAGGAAAAGCAGAGTCCAGCCAGACAGGATCTGAGCATCCCATAGGTCTGTCATGCAAATATTCAGATTAATCTCTAATAATTGCATGTATATTTAATGTTATTGCTCAGATTACATTTAATATACCTGGGCTCACCATCTGCTATACCTCTTGGGAAAGTGACAATGAATATTTGGAAAATTTTTTATAAGCAATAATGTTTTATAGCTCATAAAGTACAAATGAAATAAACTTTTAATTTTAATTACATATGAGAAATTTATATTACACTAGATCTGGAAGACTTATGTGTCTCTTAAGGGGTTGGCAAATTATGGAAATGAGGAACATACACAGGCATTCATACCTCCAATATACCACCTTTCAATAAATTATTTCATTTTCACTATGTTAAAAAACAGAAATTATTTTTAAAAATATGTAGCATCAATTCAGGCAGAAGAACGACAGGAATTCCATTTTTCCAAGCAGATGTCACAAACATTTAAACAGCTGTCAGACCAGTTCAAACTGTCATCAGAAGTGACCTTAAACCAAGTTTAGTTTTTAAATGTTATTTAAAAAAAAGAAAAAAGAAAAAAATGAAAAAACAACACAGTGCCATTATGCAGCTGTCTGAATATTAAATGAAAGAATGAACATCTGTTCTGTTGCTCTTCAAACTTTAATGGTTTGGATAGAAATTCTGTTGTCTCAGATCTTTAAGGACATCTGAGGCCCATACAGCTTCAACACCTGTGAAACAGGCTCTCTGCAAATGCACACTCCCACTTCAAAGTCTCTTACTACTGTTCTTTGCCAAACATATGCCAACAAACAACAGAACAAATTATTAATAATATCTTTGCAATAGTTTTAAAATGCAATCCTCTTGAATATGGTTATTTCATTCAGCATTTATAAGAACATCATTCCTTTTTGAACTGAAAATAAATCCTGGACAGAGAATGTCAGGTTTATATTAAAGTATTATTTGAATAAAAACTACCTTGCTGATATAGTTTCCAGATATATAATTGCCTAATATGAAAGTGTATTTATTATTAATGTTTTTTCCACACACCTGTGTGTGTGTGAGGGAGCATGTATATATATTATGTTTATGTGTGTATATAGTAGATTTTCTAAAATCTAGCTGATGATGATACAAGATTCTGAATTTAATATGCAAAATCTGCAATAGTCCTTGATCAAAGAGATTTAATATAGATCTAGTTGTGTATGTTGACATGGATAAATTTCTATTGCCAGGTGCAATAGAAAGTATCTGACCTGAAAGTATCTTTAGTTTTCCCATTGACTTTGTGCATCTTGGTGAGAACTCAAGTTTAGGTTTTAAAATGCAGCGATGTTAAGCTGCAAAATTCAGTTTCTTCATGCTCCTGGAGACGTCAGTCAGTGGTTCTTAAATCTTTCTTTACATTAAAAATATCAGACAATATTTTTTAAATTCAGATACCCAGGCTATACTGCAGACCAATTAAGTCAGAATCTCTAAGTTGACGCATAGACATCAGGAGTTTTTAAAGCTTCGAACATAGTTATAATATACATCTAGTTTGAGAACGATCTGTAAAAATGTAAGCAACCATGTATCAAGTGTAACCAAATAATCGTGTATTTTATATTAATTTCTCTTTATTTTATAACCTGTAAAAAGCATAATTTTAATACATAAATATCTAATTTTATTTCCTCGGGATCTATTTATTCTCAGCTGGTATTTCATTTTATAATTTAGCACAGTATCTACTAAAGTTTTAAATAGTATTTCCAATTATCGGCTAGTAAAGTCTCCTCATAAAACTATCACAAAATGTCATTGAGTGAGTTCTAAAATTAAATCTAAGAGCTAGAGAATAGGAGAAACTTTGGAAAATAATTTAATCTACCTTCATTACCAAAAACAATTTAAATTCATCTGTGTATGATATTTAAGAGGTATGTTTATAGTGGCACCATGTAATACTTTTAAATACATTATTATAAATCTCTTGAACATTGTTACTAAATAATTTGTACATTATGGTTTCATTTTTGTAATGAATACATAGAAAGATTTAGATATATACATGACATATGTATAAAATATTTTGAGAGTAATTACATAACATTTAATAATCAGTAAGACAAGAGTAGGATTCTGAATATTTTTCTTCTTTTATATTTTTTACCATAAATATGTATTTATTTCAAGAACTTTTAAAATGGTTTTGACATTTCCCTAAATTTCAAATATTGAATATTTCAAAACCTCAAAATTAAATACCAATTATTACATTTTAAAATCTTCACTAACAGTAACTTCTGCCTATTTTGATCTAATTTTTCTCAGTAGTTGCAGACTATCCAAGGACAGATTGGTTTAAAAATAGTAATAAATAATGGACGATTCTTGTTGCATCTCACCCTTTTTTGATTATTCCATCTAACTAAACATCTGGAGGTCAGAAGAAGTTTGTTGTTCTTTGCTATATTCTCTACATTTTGTTACATGGCCTTGGGTAGATTGCCAAAAAAAAAAATACTGAGAAGATTAAATTGCTTAAAAGTATATATGAAGGTCCTTGAATAGAGTGCTGTAGTATTTCTACCATAGTGCTTTATTTTAGCTTGTTGGAAAAGTTTATGGTTTTACATTATTGATCTTGCTACCTGAGCCACTGCATCTCATATCAAATTATTTTAATTCTCTGCTGTGTTTTTCTTCCAAGATGTATTACTATGAAATGTCTTGATTACTTTTCTAGCCATATTTTAAACCACTTTTAAAAAGTAAATATATAAAGCTTCATTTTTCTCCCTTAACTTCACAAGGAGAAAATTATATCTTCTTTATTGTTACAAATTAGAAAGTTTTAGTAATACTAAAATAAAATAGTAATTTTTGGTATACTTCCTAATTAATTGATATGTTTACTGGCAAGTATACTTCCTAACTGATTGAGATTATTTCATTAACATTAAATATGCTGCTCACATATATAAAGGCATTCAATAACATTATCATACATCTCAGGGATAACCAACCAAATAACCAAGCAAAGTGAAACAGAACACACTAATTTAAATGTGATATGATCTTATTTTTAAAAGTCCTGCTTATTTTTTAATTATTTATTACAATAGAGTAAATATGGCGGTTTGAGTTATATTTGCATTTAAAATGCATAATGATTATATATGGAACTACTAAATATTTAAATTGCTAGGTAATATTTTTAATAGCTATATTTTCAATCTCTGTTATTTTTTCTGTGTGAGTAAGCAAGTTACCAATTATTGAATAATATATTCTCCTCACATAGTTTTGTAATGCCTTACAAATTAAACAAGTTTTATAATATCAAGAAATTTGTGACAATTGCTAAACTATTTTAAAAGAAGTTTGCATTTTTCTCTTTCACAATTAAAATTTGCATTCTTAGAGACAAAAATTACAATTCATTAAATAGACACAGAGCTGTAAGTTCTATCAAAAACCACAGTGAATTTGAATTTGAATTCCTTCTAAACATAAAATATTTAGATTACTATTTTACACGTTTCTGAGAAAAGGAAAACTATCCCATCCACCAGTAGCCTGATGAGCTACTTAATCTAACACATCATTTGCAAATACTTTTTATGATTGCCTAATTGTATTGCTTTGCCTTTAAAGTTATATTTAAATTCACTCAGTCATAGGAAGAGAAAGAAACCATAAAAACTTAATTTCATATACTGACAAACCATAATTTCAATGCTTACAAGCTTCTTGAATATTTATTCTATATTTTTTTAAGCTACATTATTTTGTACAATTGAGACCCTTTCTAAAAGCTGTTACCTTTCAGCTTAAGTGTAATGACTAAAGATGAATAGAGTCAAAGAATAAGATGATAAATCTTTTAACCTAATTAACTGTTTTAGTCTGTAGTTAATTATAATAGTATTAAGAAAGAAAGAAAAGTCAGCAAGATATTAATTGAAATAGCCAAGATTTTTGCAGATCATTCTTCAAACTTGGCAGCTTAAAAGACATTCACTCTCTTGTGATTGGGGTAATAGAAGTAACTTCCTCCCTGTGCAAAAAATTTCGAAATAAAATTTGAAATAGTTTGTTTTTTTTCTGTAAATGAAATGTAGATTGGGGACATATCAGCTTAACAATTATTTGTCTGAAATTTTCAAAATCTCCAAATACACACATTTATACACATATATATGTAAATGTCTCCCTATATTATATACAGATTTAGCCAAACATCATATATAAATAAATATGTATAAATCTATCATCTATTCCTATTTACAGACATAAATTTATATAT
>NW_011888854.1:3289060-3291589 GCF_000151845.1 Pteropus vampyrus
ACTTACATAAATTTATGTCTGTAAATAGGAATAGATGATAGATTTATATATATATATGTTGGTACACACACTCACCACCCACCCCACTCACACACAATAAGTACCACATTTGTATTGGACTGCTTTTTTACTTTTTTGTCCTGAACAATTCGGTGCATTCCAGCATGCATTTTTGAATAAATAAGATCATATGATTATAGCCATACATTTAAAATCATACATATCAAAAAAAAAAAAAACCTCCTTCTTTGGCTAGAAACAAAAATAATACATAATAAAGTAGATTCTAAAGTGAACATTCTAAATCCTCTCTTAATTTTTGTTATGGTATGGAGGTTTGACCTTTACTCATATATTAAACTAGGTTTTCTTTCATCAGTTTTTCTAGTTAAGTTACTATTTGCCAAAATATGTAGGTACTTAAAAATATGATAGCTCATTAGCAGATGATTTACTATCTGCACACAGAGCCCAGTATGGATTCATTCTTGGCACCTGTGATTAAATGCCATTTGGAACACATTTCCGCAAGGACACCTTGGAGGAAAGAGTTTAATGTAAATAGAGTATATGTACTGTTTAAGGGAAATTATGGATTGGTATCACAAAACGGTAGTACAAAGATATTTGATAATGTTTTCACAAACACTGTTTTATCGAAACTGGTGGTGGTATTTGGCTCTATGTGTTGTCAGCTTTTCTTGGCACTTCATAATTTCTTGGCACAGTTTAAGGCTTGAGTGGAAAAACAATTTAGAAAACTGTCACATCAAATTGGAGAGAATTATCTAAACATAATCTAGTTATAGAAAAAAGACGCAACATTTTTTTTTTAAATGTGGCAACATAACTCTCATTTAAGAACAAAATGATTTGACCTCAATGGACTGTTACTCTAAGCCAAGCCTTGTCTGGACGACATCAGTGCTTTATATAAGGAATCAGCATTTGAAGATGATGAAAATGGAGAGTTAGTGGAATAAAATTATACTAAGCATACACAATGTGAGATGGTCAAATGATGATAAAAGAAATGTGTGCAATTCAAATAAAATGGAACTCTTCGCCACTATATGGCTTATAATAATAAGTATTATTTTCTTAAAGTTGAGTACTAACCTCAATAATTTAACCTCATATGACATTAGAAACTAGATTAAGATGACTGCTATATAAGAAATGCAATGCATATATTCGTGATTTTATTGAAAATACAAACATTCTCTTTGGTTTGTTATTTTTCCTTAGCATTAGTAGCCACTTACAAATTAGACAAATATTTAATATTTTGACTTCTGTCCATTCCAAACATAATAAGTCTTATGCCAAGCCTGTATGATTAAAATGCCATAAAGCAACTAAAATTCAAACAATGAGAATTTAGAATCCTGTTGCTTTTTGAAAGAAAGCCATTAGTATTATATTTAAGTATAAACTTTAAAAAATCTAAACTTAAATTCTTTTAGAGGATAAAAATAACAATATGTATAGTATAATTTGATATTTTAAGAAATGCATTTATAATCAGTAAGCAATATTGAATAGAGAAATAAATTTTAGTTTTGTAACTAAAATATTTTAATCTAAAAATAAAACAAAAATCTTATTAGGAAAATGTATAACTTTTGTCTTATCTTCTGTCTAATTAATGGAGTAAACATTTGGCTACTGTAAGAAGCCAGACAGCTTTCTAAAAATTTTATAATCTTGTGGTTAAATATTGAGGACTCATAGATAATAAAGTAACCTATTTTATCTCCACTGTTCTTCTGCATGAATTAAAACTCCAGCTACCACATGATTCTCTGTTAATTAATAATGCATTATCTTATGGTGACTTTATGTTCCAAAACAAGATTGCTGATCTGTACTTAGAATATCTAGTTTTTATAATATCCTAAACTTCCATTTCTTTCAAGGTTATAGGAACCCAGCCCTTCCTTCTCCCCTGCTACCACCTGGTACAGAGGAACATCTGCAGTATGTGAAGGAGAATGTGTAAGTGCTTATTTCTTGGCCTACTTTTCGTCTTTCAGTCTGCTATTCAGATTCTAATAGAACTTTGACCCAACACCCGTTCAATTTCCTACATGGAGTCATAGCACAGAAGCACCTTTCTTCACAGAAATCTTCTTAATATTTTCTAATCTCAATATGCTCCTTTTAAATACTTGATGTAGACATTTAAAAGTATAAAAACTGATCTTTGACAATTTACTTTTTGCAGAAAAGTGAAAGGAAGTTGACCTGAGAAATATCCTTGAGTAGGCAATAGAAGAGGAGATATACTAAATATATTAAATATCTGTAGAGGGGTTGGCCTTGGGAGTTCTATAGACAATCTCTGCATTGTTAGAGGCAGGAAAGCAGAATAAATGGATTTAATGCTAAAAGATGAATAGTTGTGGTTGTGAGAGTGTGTGGAATTTCTCTCTGATTGTTTCTATTTTCTCTTTGAAATGGGGAAAAAAAAGACTCAGTTGAAAGTGAGAGAGAACTGAGAAATCGCGTTAGAAATCGTGTAACAAT
>NW_011888854.1:3292528-3300118 GCF_000151845.1 Pteropus vampyrus
ATAAAATGGAATTTGGTAACTATCAATGTACTAAAATTTATCTCTTAATAATTATGCCTTTTTCTTTATTTTTATTTTTAAGTAAGGATGGTGGTCTTGCGGACTTACACAGAGTAATTTAATCTTTTAAGTTTTTAAGGTAAATATAATTCACTCAAAAAAGATTTATTGTGAACTTTAATGTGCGCTATACTAGGCATGGTGGGTGGAGCATATGAAAACAAATACACTATTCTGAAGGGAAATACACAGAATACCTATAAATTGAAAAAGTAATGTGTTATAAGCAGTTATCAAAGAAGATAATTCTGGAGAGAATAGTGCTATTTTCATATTTTCAGAGGATTCAGGGGAGAATAGTGTTATTTTCATGTTTTCGGAATAGGCTCATTTGGGAGTCAGTATTTGAACCTTGTTCTGAAGTTAGCAGAGGATTGAGGAAATGGGTGTACATTTTCAAGGCTACTGTGAGAACACACATATAACCCTGAGTCACATGTGAGGGGCATAAGTTATTTTGGTTGCATGAAATGAGAGATGCATCTGGAAAGATATTTGATTGAGAGTATGCAACTCCTAGATTGAGAGTTTTCACATTATTTATTTTAAATAAAAGTTATAAGACATATATTGGAAAGAAAAAAAAACGATTCAATCTGTGTTGTATGAAGGTTCTTTTGCGTCTTAGTGTTAGATTCACTGAAGGAGTTTGAGGGCTTAGAAACAATAAAGTGACATTACAATAGCCTGGACATAATTGCTATATTTTAATAGAAATGATTAGAATCAAGAAGGAAAAGGCTGACTAATACTTGGGAAATAGAGTTCAGACAGGCATGGGGAGCGAAAGGAATTGATTATTTTAAAACTTCGGTCTTGGATGATTGGGATGATATGAATGTCTTAACAACTAACAGATGAGTAGAAAGATGTTTCAGAAAGGCTGAGTTCAATTTTGGATATGAGTTTGAGACTTCCAAGTGGAGAGTGATTATACTTCTGTGAAACCATCACTTTGGGGATAAGAAGTTAGAGTTGCAGTTAGACTCCAGTGTTCATGAGCACACAGGTAGATTAAAGTCCTGAAGTTAAATAACATTGTCAAGGGGAAAAGTGCAAAGTAGCAAGGAAGATATAGGAGAACGATACCTTAGGGAAAACCAACTCTAAAGCATGAAAAAAAAAAAAAAAGGAAGATAAAGATGTTTTAAATTTATAAATACATGAAGCTTTAAATTTTATATCATCTGTTGCTTTTAAATTGTAGTTTGAAAGTCAATATATTTGGGTAAGAAGTCAGTTGTTGAGAAGAATGCTACCATTGTATTAAGCTGAATTTCCAGACAATTATAGAAAACTATTAAATTGTACTTATCACAGTTTTCCCCAAAGAGCAAGATATTTTCATTACAAGTACAAACGTTACAATGTAGACATCGTAAGATATAGTTATTTGTTAATCAAAAATAATTGGTGGTTATAGAATGACCCATATATAATAAATGCTCAAAATATTTTTCAAATTAGTTAACATGTAAATAATTACAAGCAGGTATAAGAATTTATCCAAAAGCCAAGTATCAAAATTAAACACAAAATGAGAAATATTAACATAATTTTCACTCACAGGAATCATGATTATATTACCATAAAATTAAATGTGCCCCAAGTTAATATAATTTCTATTAAGAAAATGTACAACAATAATGTAGTTATTAATATGAAAATGTCCCTACCATTAAGGATTTTGAAAAAGATTATCGAGTCTCTGTTTTAGTAATAAAAGTTCAACTTTAAGCACATGAAAAAATGAAAGTAGTTGATAATAGGTTTGTTTTTAGACTACAGGGTTTACAAAGTCTTTATTGAGCTCTGTAGTTGAAAATGCCATTTCGCATTTAACAGTCCTTGATGGAAGTCTTTTACAATATTTCTTCTACCATGGACACCCTCGGGTTATATTTCTTTTCTTGTCAAAATATATTTATTTTTATCATGAGCTTGTCATTCTACTGTATTAAAATGGAAGAAGTGAATGGTTTAGAAAACCTAAAGTCTCTTGTAAATATAATGGTCCTACATACCTTGTAATTATTTTGTTATTAAAATATTTTTCAGTTAAATATTGATTCTAAAATACTGTGAAATGAGAAGAGTGAAAGAAAGAAAATGTGAATTTGGAGGTAGTGATTGCTCTCATGTTCAATGACAAGGCAGTTCATCCTGCATCCTGACACGGGTCAGGTTTACGAACTGAGTTTACACAATCCATTTACCTGTCTCTTGACAAGGTTAGAATCACCACTATTAGTGAGAATATTTCTTTTATAAACTGTGAATCCAGAAAAGAATTTTTTTTTTTTTTTGAAATGGAAATAGCTGCTTGAAAGGGTGACCTTGAGAATCTGGGAGGGTCACAACTCTATCCCTGTGCGCTTAACCCAGGGATGGTCTGTCTTTCAACAAATAGATAATTAGGAAGAAACATGCAGCAATGAGAAAAGAACAGCTTAACCAAAGAGCCCAGCCAACTGGTCTGGATAACAAAACATCTGCAAATATCGCCCTGTTTTCCCATTCATCCTGGCATCACTACGAAGGATTGATCATAGGCCTGATGTTTGTAAACTTTGGTAAATCTACATGGTATAACATAAAGCAAACTAAATAAATAAATAAATAAATAAGCAAGTAAATAAATAAATAAATAAATAAATAGAGAATGTGAAAGTGTAAAAACACCATAAAATATTTCTCAAAGAAGAGAAATTCCCATTTGAAGACTTTCTGTGTTACACTTTGCAACATTTCTTTCAAATGCAAATTGTAGATAAACCCGGTTTTAGAAAGACCAATATACTGAGTTTTTAAACTTATGCCGAATATTTTCTAATCTATACATAGTTTTGAAAAGTAAGAATTTCCAATTGTGGTGAAATTTCAAAGTTAAAAAATCCCTTTTCTATGTATGTGTATTGTAGGGTACTTTCTTTTGCTTTAAATTATTTTCAGGCTACATACTTCTCCCTAGACACAACCATACTCCACAATTATTCTGGTGGCTCACAAGTAATATAAATTTCTCCTTTTCTGACATTTTCACTAAGCAGTAGTCCTTTATATCCTTTGATTTAACATGTACATAATGAATATTCACTGCCATTGCTCTGTTAAATATCTCTGTCTTGATTAGTTGTGAGTTCATACACCTAGTCTTATAAACATACATCATACAAAACCTCTCCTCCCTTCGCCTCACATTCTACCTATTAATAAACTGCATCGATTCAAACACAAAAGATTCTCTTTGATGTATGTACATCTCACCTCTCCAAGGTAATTGTGAATGCCTTAAATCAGGATCTCTTTGTTTCTTATTAAAGAAAATTACTATAAAAATTGTCAAAGCACATGTAGATAAATAAAGAAAAAATGGTAAACATTTCACAGACATGATAGAATACATCACAACATATTTGGCATAGAGATTAATTTAACTGTGTATACAAATTATGCAAACTAAAATACCCTGTGTAGTTGCTTTGCATTTCTTAATTTAGAAAAGAATAAAATAAGAATATCAAGCTCTTATAGTATTATTGATATATTCATGCACCTTTGGTGCATCATATACTGTTTTAATTTACTTGAAATTTTGTGCAGCAACAAATCTGAAGAGTCATAAAAATTCGGATCTTTTAATCTAGTGAGCTATTCTCATTCTCAATAATATATTCCTAGGAACTCTTCAAGATACAGAGGGGTATAAATTCAAAGAGATACCATTTTTTATAAATGGGAAACAATAAAAGATAAATTAGAAACAAAATTTAATTTCCAAGAATAAAGGAGTAGCATAATTTTTCTGGCTATGCTTACAAATGAGAGATATGAATGTTTATCTGTAGAGGTAGCATAGGAAAAAAAAAAGCATAAAATAAAACTTGTACTTTAAGTAGTGGTGAATTTAAGATGCTAAAGTCCAAGGTTAATTAAACTAATTAGATTTATTTTAAATTCTGAAACATAATGCATAAAAATAACACTTTTTTTTTGCAAATTCTGCTTTTCTATGTGCCAAGTACTTATATTTAAAAAATAATTACCAGTTAAATGCCTTTTCAATAAGCATAACTTTTATGTATATTTTGATCATTCCTTACTAAAAGAGATTTCACATTATTAAACTTACACAAAATGTTATACTGATATTACTTGAACTATTTTAACTAACAATTAAACTTATAAAAAAAATAAAGTTTTTCCTCTAGAGTTGCAAAACATTTGAATGTATACATTTCATAATAGAATACTAATTAAAATAGATACTAATATATCTATATGATAAAGTAACAAGTCCTCACCTAATATTATGCAATATTATGCAATACTTCACTGTCATTAGACTTTCTTAAAAATTAAGTGTTATATCATATTCAATTAAGATAAAATTTTTGTTGAGAAGAAATATAGGATTTTTAAAAAACATTCCTGTTTGGATGTAGCTGACCATTTTTCTACATGATATCATTAAAAATAAATATCTTTGACCAGTACTCTGAGTCAAATGACTTTGCTATCCACAAATTCAGCTGCATAATTTTCAGACTCAGAGCAAAATGAAACTGCAGGGCTCCTTGAACAAAAAATTATTAAAAACTGGAAGAAGAGAGGGCATGAAATTAAGCATGGTCCCTTTTGTGTCCAGGGTCCCAGTTTTGTAAAGCTGTCCCTGGCTGTCCTATATATCTGTTGTATTTACTCGCATATTATTATGTGTTTTACCATTGATCACTAAGAGATTGGACCAGAAAAAGTGTTTTTAAAAAAGATGGCTGAAAACATCTTAAGTTTTGTGCATTTAGTGACATAGATTTATAGACATAAGAAGTTTATCATCAAACCCTAAATAGGATAAATTCAAAGAAAACCGTGCTTAGAGATATAATAAGCAAAATCCAAATATAAAGCAAACATCATAAAGGAATAGTTTAACCTTTCTCTTCTACAAGGATCCTAAATGTATCACAGGAGGCCTGTCATGGTATACACTAAGCCTTCTTTGCAGTTCTGCTATGCTGATGTTTAAGACCCGGATCTCATTTTCACTCGAGTCTTTCCTTCTACTGTTGGAACTGAGGAGTTCTTTAAATGTTTCCTCGGAGGCCTTCCGGCTTTTAAATCATCCAGAAAGTTGACAGAAACAATAATGATGATGATAAAAGGGCTCACATCATTCAACTTTATTCAAGGCTTTTAAAATTCTCAATAAAAGTTAAGTCTAAAATTCTCAAATTACATTTGAACTATATCTTCAAGTGCTAGCTAGAGCTACTGAAAAACTCAGTGTTTCACATTCACCTCTAATTAGTTGCAATTCTCCACAGATGAGATTCTTTCTACTCCGAGGCCACAGCCTTCTAAAGTTGTCACTCCCTAATTTACACCAGCAACGGAGTTCTTTTCTCCATCTCACTTAGTAGTGAGTGATCCAGAATGCCAACGTGAGAGTCTACTTCCTATATTTCTCCTAGAAAGCATCCAGATGTTTCATCTGAAAGCAGGGAAGATGATTTGAATGCAGTTAGTAAATTTGCAAAATAATCCCAAGAAGCAGCATTTAAGGAACAGGAAGGAAAGGGAAAGAAAAGGCAAGCTCAAGTTCCGTTATTTCAGGCACTGCCGAAGGCCATGATAAAGGAACTGTTCCTGCTGCTGGTTCATCGTTATCCCTAAGATGTCAAACAAACACAAACCAGAGTTTTTGACCTAACACAGAACATTCTGGATCAGATATGACTTCCAACCTGTAGATGGTTTCTTTTCTGGCTGTGGATGAGACTGGTCAGTGGATGTCACTGATGCTGCACTAAGTCAGCTTGGGATCAGAAAGCGGGACTCGGGATGCAAACTTGAGATGTGAAGCTAGTACCATGAGGTGAATCTACCCAAAAGATGACTCCACAGCTGAAACTGAAGTTAGATGTGGGCCGGAAAGCTGTGACATGAGTCACCAACAGCATCTGCTACAACTCACCTTTCCTCTTCTAAGGGTTTGTTTACCTTTCTAGCCTCCTGCTACCTCACTCCCATTCTAAGTCTTTCTGGGTGAATGTCTCCTGGCTTCTTTACTCTTATATTATTGGCTGTTTTGGTGTGAAGAGATAATTGTTGCTTAAATAGAGATACCAAAAAATATGCATTATGGTGTGTTCTGTGAAAAGTCCTTAGAGCACAATATTCCATTTTTTAGCTATATTTCTGCACAGTTATAAAACAACATTATGTTCAAATGAAATTAATTATCAAAGATTATTAACTTGCAATCTAGGTTCTGTTGTCTAAAAATATGTATATCAAATAACTCATTCAATTTGCTCACATTACCTCTCTCAATTAAAATACACAGAAAATAATTTAGACCTTACACCAGTGTACTTATCTATTGGCGTACATAGTACCATTTCATAGCAATGAATGTAAATTCAAAATAAAGCCCAGCCAGATATATAGGAGTTTTAAATGATCATTCTGTTTTATGTAAAATATATTTTGTAAATATATGAATCTAAAATGATTCAGGATGATAAGGTGTTATTTTTACTTAAAATCATTATGACTTAGCTTACTCTAAGAAAAAAACATTTTTTTCAGAAATACAAAATATATTTTTATGAGTTATAAGGTGAAATTTATGGAAATAATTTGTAATATATACTGCCACTGTATATAGTATTAATTTTTTTTTTTTACATTTTTTAGAACAGAGAAAATGCCTCAGAGGAAAATGCCAAGCTTTCTCTCTTCAACTGACAAATACTTTTATGACAATAGTTATTAAATTTTTTAAAAACATCAATTTTATATCAAGCCCTATCAAATAGATAATTTTAATAGAATGTTTGCTGTTATTTTTGTTTCTAAAGGCCATAAAACTCAAATAATATGAAGAAAAACAAAAGAAGTTTGTTGCTAACAAAACAATGAATATTTGTATTGAACTGTCTTGTTAAATATCTTGGTCTTGACACACTGCTGGTTATGATGACAGGTTACATGGAGTTATAGTACATGCTCATTTGGTTGGTATTACATATCATCAGAATGTTAAAAATTCAAGCCAAAGTAAATGTTGTATAGAAAGGAGTATAGTAAGAATTGCATTACAATTTTTAATATATATTAGTGTTGTTAATGGAAATACACATCAGTTCATCTCATTTTGCTAAAGATTTAAAATACTAAAAATAACATCAGAAGCAAAAGTGTCTATTTGAATCCCTCGCCTTACCTTACCTATTGGTGCATATGGATTCCCCAGGTAGTAAGCTATAAGATGGAGAATAGCACACAGGAGTTTATTAGGGAAAAAAGAAGGAATAGGTAGTGGGGGAATTTAGACTGTGATGTTGACTCAACAAAAACCTCAGCCAGTTTCAAGTGCATCGCCATTTAGAGAAATTCTTAACTGAGGTTGGTGGCCTGGTCCTTTGCGTCCTCATCTAAAGTAGCCACTGCTTGTAGCCTTCCTCAGAAAGACCATATAACCTAAAGGCTATATCATACCTAAGCAATGGTATTTTCTTTAGG
>NW_011888854.1:3301073-3311391 GCF_000151845.1 Pteropus vampyrus
AATTCAAGCCAAAGTAAATGTTGTATAGAAAGGAGTATAGTAAGAATTGCATTACAATTTTTAATATATATTAGTGTTGTTAATGGAAATATACATCAGATAATCTCATTTTGCTAAAGATTTAAAATACTTAAAATAACATCATAAGCAACAGTGTCTATTTGAATCCCTCACCTTACCTTACCTATTGGTGCATATGGATTCCCCAGGTAGTAAGCTATAAGATGGAGAATAGCACACAGGAGTTTGTTAGGGAAAAAAGAAGGATTGGGTAGTGGGGGGATTTAGAGTGTGATGTTGACTCAACAAAAACCTCAGCCAGTTTCAAGTGCATCGCCATTTAGAGAAATTCTTAACTGAGGCTGGTGGCCTGGTCCTTTGCATCCTCATCTAAAGTAGCCACTGCTTGTAGCCTTCCTCAGAAAGACCATATAACCTAAAGGCTATATCATACCTAAGCAATGGTATTTTCTTTAGGAGAGGCAAACTCAGGAGAGATCTGACAACTGAGAACTGTCCTTTGGCAGTGCTCCAAGGAACTGAAAGAGGACGAATGTCAGTATTTTATTCCTGAAGGGAGACCTGGGTAGTGTATCACACAAAATAAAGAAAAATAAACAATATTGAATCCTAAGGGGAATTTTCCCTTTTTGCCACACTTGGAGTAGAACTTATATGATTTCCAGGATTTCTGTGTGTCAATTTTCCCATAGGAAACATAAGACAGGAAGGTTAGTGGGACGAATCGCATCCTCTGCTATTGCAGCTGGTCCCTGGACTAGAACTGGTAGGCACCATTATTATCTCTCTCCCTATTATCCATTCTAGGTTTCCTGTCAAACTCAAGTAGCAATTCTGCTAGTATCAGTGGTTTTCCTGGTGGTGTGATCCAGACTTGTGTTTATCAGGCGAGGAATATAATATCTGCGGTATGTCCAGCTGGTCCTGGTCTTTTTGGATAATGTTAAGACAGAAGGGAGAAGAATCAACGTAGCCCTGGGCAAGATTGTAAATGAATACTGAGGTCTATTCCAAGTAAGTACAAACTGTTTCAGATCCTCTTTTGTGATAGAAATGGAAAAGAACCAATTTACCAGATCAATGGCTGTGTACCATGTTCCAGAGTCCATGCTAATTTTCTGTAGCAAATATATCACATTTGGCAGAGCAGCTGCAATTGGATTATTACCTGATTGAGTTTGCAGTTATCCACTGTCATCCTCCAGGTTTCATTTGATTTTTTCTTCAGCCAGATGGGTAAATTAAATGGAGATGTGATAAATCTCTGGATCCTTTAGGTCTTTAAGAGTGTACTAATTTCTACCATTTCCCCCTGGGATTCAATATTGTTTTATTTTTTTCTTTATTTTGTTGGCTGGGGGCTAGTATATTTCTAATATCTATATTTTTTTACTTATTTTTGTCTTGAAATCAGACATAAGGTTTCTGAATTAGAGATCAAACTGATTATAGCAATAACAGCACTGATTTCCTGTGCTCTAAACCTCTGGGTGTGATACAATGAGGACAGATGTCACCTGCACGATTATAGGAGATGAGCGCTAAAATTATGTGTCTGAGAGTTTATACAAAACTCCTTTACTCCACCCCCTGCTCCATTATACAAATCCCTCCACCCCGAAGAAAGGGAGAAAATTTTTAATGTAAACATATCCTCTTAGCAAAGAAGGTCGGAGGGAGTCCCTAGTTTTTACAGCCTTTTGGAACATAAACAAATGATCCAAGGTTTCAGTACCTTTAAAATGTAACAACATACCTAAAATATAATAATAGCCTTAGAATGTCAAGAGCAAATAACTATGGGGAAATTGGCACATTTTTTGTTTCTATACCCTGCAAGTCAAGGCACAAACAGAAGATTCTTTCAGATACCAAGTATATTACAATTATAAATGGAGAACTAGAGAGATAGCTACCTGATGGCTCTGCAGACCCCGTGGACCCAGGTGAGACTAACCCATACCATATGCTCATATGTCCATGTCTCAGATGTCCCCACTCTAACAGGGCCTCACCAAAATATTCTGCTGTGCTGCGTATCAGTCAACTTGAAACCTGTGTCCAAAAGTTCTCAAAATATATGCCTTGGTCCTTGTTATATATTTACTGGAGCCCATGGCTGCAGACTCTTTGAGAAAGGAATGGTGGAACCAGCACACACAGGTGACACAGTACAGCTTTCCTCCTGGGGACGCAGACTATTCCTAGGTCAACATGTTTCATATCGAGATATTAGCTCAAACTTGGAAATTAGGTAAGGAATCGTGACACTTTATTAGACAATGAACCTCAGTCCTCTAATCATCTATCTTTGATGATATAAACTGAGCACCATCCTTGGTAACTGCCCATCTGTTTTGCCCATTGGGATACCATGTTCCAGTCAACATTTCCATAACATCCCTGGGCCAGTTTCTTATACTGTCAGTTCCAACTTACTACATACTATAATAATTTTGTTTACTTGGCTTCTGATGATTAAGTACTGACAGCAATTGGAAGGTACCAGATACTAAGAGAAAGAAATGTAACTCTTCTTTAGGCCCACAGATTTAGCAGGTGCATCACTGGGGGCAGATCCACCCAAATATCCCCATCGTCTGTGTCAGAGCCTTATTCCTTCTCAACTAGGGTTTTGATCTTGGTTTAGCAAATATATATAGCTTGAAAGAATAACTTTATATGGATCTCTGCTACTTTAATTATTAAGTCCTCATACTTCCATTTTCCCTTCTGGTTGAGAGTATTTTTTTCTGTGCTAACAAGAAATCCTCCTGCCTTTCATGTTTAAAACTTGATTGTTCATCAATCACTTTCTTCTATTTCTTCATTTTTCAAAGTATCATTTGAGCTTAGTGACAGCAACCAACTCTGTTCCAAAGTCCTCATGGGTACTAATTCTTTGTTTTCTTCTTCAAATTCTTCTCAAGAGCGTCACATTTTGTATCTGCTAGTAACTCTCTTCTACTGAAATATCATACCAGTTTACCACCAAGAAAAGAGTTGAAAATGTTACTGTTACCTAATGCCAGGAGCTATCCTTGCTTTGACTGCCATGAGCGATG
This sequence comes from Pteropus vampyrus, assembly GCF_000151845.1. Classification (NCBI taxonomy): domain Eukaryota; kingdom Metazoa; phylum Chordata; class Mammalia; order Chiroptera; family Pteropodidae; genus Pteropus; species Pteropus vampyrus. The sequence continues at coordinate 3,304,160 of NW_011888854.1, forward strand.
ATGACGTCCTTGCCAGTTAAATAGAAGTGGATCTAAAATTTTGTTCTAGTGGCTACTTCCTGAAACCAATACTGATATCAGGTATCACATGTTGATTTTTCCAAGTAACCTATTCTGAACATCTCTTTAAAGCAGGCTCTGAGATGGAAATGAACACACAGGAAGAGTATTAAGAAATGTTCTTGGTATTCTCATTTACTGAAGGGGAGGTTATGAAGCAATACTGGGCATAGAAATAACAAGAAATTGTGATGCAGTTTCAATGAAGTTCCCACATGGCCCCATAGGAAGTTCTAGATTGGAATTATTCGGAGTTGTAGCAAAGGGATGAGGCACCCCCACCTTTGCATCAGCTACTCACTGGCTTTGAGCTCTTGTTACAGGAGGGCCTGATGTGTTAGCTGCATGATGCCTACTGCACTACATCAACACACCCTTAGAGTGACATGGCTGATGTTCCAGTTCTGCCTTTCAAAAAGACACTCACATGCAGCCTGTGCCCACCTTAGCCTGTAATCATGCAGAGAGGAAATTCTAAGAAACTTTGTTTTATGTTGCTAATTTCACACAGTACAAAAAAACACAAAAATTTACCTTTGTCAACTTAATGTCCACACACATTTCTTTTAAGCATATTTAACTTTTAAAAACATCGAGTGGAACCATGCTTTTACTTAACATGATGGAAGTATCTTTCATAAAACCTAAAATGCACTAATTCTCTCTCTAAAATATCCCCCCTCTCTTAAACATCACTCTATGGATTTTTGAGTCACGGTTATTATTCTTCTAGCTGAGTCATAACCACCTTTGGATATTCTGCAATTTAAATACTGAGGTATAAATTTAAGCAGTCTTGACTCATGTTATATGAGAGGGTATGAGAATGACAGAGGGGGGAAAAAAGAAAATAACCGTTTGACATATGAACATATATATTTATTTCAAAAAAGAAAAATATTTTATTATGGTCTTTGTTTCAGCCTCTGGTCATATCCAGTAATTACATGGTCATAGCCAGTAATTATAACATCTTTTACTACCTCTTCCTTAACTGGCAGCAAGAATTTCGGATGTCAATGATTCATTGTTTTGTGTAATGATCTCCGTGGTGTTTTTTGTTGTTGTGTTTTTTGGTTTTTGTTTTTAAATGACTGGGCCTTAAACTATCCTTCTCATATTAGATTTTAATATAAGAGTTAAATTTGTTTGGATGTTCATCAAAACTCACCTCAATATCAGAGAAGGTAAGCTATTTTTTCATTGGTAAGTATATTTAACACTCAGTAAACACTAAACCTAATCTCTACAACCTAACTAAATCTTACCAAAAAAAAAAGAAGAAGAAGAAGAATTAAATAGAGTTGTAATTTAGCAAAACTGGGTGCAAAAATATTTGCATATCAAAATCAAATTATTATATAAAATATATATATTCTCTTACATGTAGAATTATATGTGGAAAGATTTTCCACTAAATTGCTGCCAATATTTCTATCATAGTCATGCAATTACAGGTATTTTTTTCACTTTGCTTTTGTATGTATCCTATCTTTTCTACAGTTAATAAACTTATTCCATTAATTTCAAAAAATATGATATGATGTAAATTTTAAATTAATCTCCAAACCTTTGATTATTTTTTACAATTAATTTGAAAGATAAATCAAGTGTTAAGCTACATTTGACATATTTCTTAAACAAGAGCACAGATAAGAAACAAACTTTCTTATGATTATTTTACTGTCTATATAAAATATTTATAAAACAAATCACATTCAAATCCCATAAAATCAATGTTCATATTGAAGAAGAGTATAATGGAAGATCAGATAGAATATTAACTTTTTATCTTATTGCTGAGAAATGAACATAATTCACTTCTATAAAAATCCTAAATAAGGTTCTATATATTTTTTCTCCCTTTATTTTGTAATGGTAGGTGCTATATATATTGAGGAAGATAAAAGGGTGATGGATATTTTATCCTTAGCTTCGACTACAATATTAACATTCAAATCAAGTGTAATTAATTCATTAGTATAAATCTAAATATTTTAATGAAAAAAATTACAGTTTCATTGTAAATATATATTACTTGCCTGAGTATAAAATCCTCATTATTTGCCGACTTCCATACTTCAAAGAAAAAATAAAATTATTACAAAAATGGGTAATTATGCATATCATCACCACAGGTCACTTTCTTTATGATAACAATTTGAAGGAAGGATAACAATTTGAAGGATTTTCTTCATTTAATAGCATGAGTGAAAAGAAACACCTCATTCACACAACTTTCCATTTATATGGAGTATATTTAAGAATCTCTCGGTAGTGACATTCGAAGATTATAATAGTTTCTTATTATCTCCAAAGCATTTTGATAAAATTAGGCATTTTGATTAATTCTTCCTTTTCTGGAAACATACATCATACTCCATTCAGAATTAAATTAGACTTTGAGAGTTTAATTAATACATTTTAAATGCACATAATTCCAGTAGCATATTATGAAAATTATATACATATATAAGAAAGAGTAGATTTCTCTGGCCTTTGGAATTTGAATAACTTAGTTGAGCAAGCACCATTTATTATTTGTGGTACAATTACATGATCTATCTACCGCTTAGGAAATCAAACATAATTATCATGCTAACTACAGTGTGGTACCATATCTATTAAACCAAATACTTTATTACAGATTCCCAAAATGTTATGTTATTGAATTATAAATATTCATCTCTAACAGATTATTTGAAAAATTAAGAATGTTAATCTAAATGTCAGAACCAGTAATGCTCTGATGAGTGGCATGTTTCTACTAATAAAAAGTTTAGAGTTATACATGACAACTAATTGATTTTGTATAAAAATATAAAACTCATGTTTTTAACTTTATTCAGAGGGCGTAGAGAAATTTTAATAGTATTTTAGAAACACAATAATTGGCTCTCTTTTTAAATTATAACCCTTTCCAGACGATGGAAAAATTATATAATTATCAGAAAGGAAAATTAAACTTGCTAAACTTAAAATATTTAGAGGAAGTTGTCTTCTAAAATTAGTGCATCATGTTAGTAGGTAAAGTGTATATATGTTAATGGGGAGTCATAGAGGAGAAAATAAGGACGAAAACATCACTAAAATATTTGAAGTAATATAATGCACAGCTTATTATTAAAAGACATTCATTTAATAAAATAATTTTTCATTTAGGACTTTTATGGGTCAGACAAAGAAGACTCAAAGAAACAAACAAAATAGATAAGATCTTTTCTCCTTATCCTTTGTTACATGGTCTGGTTTGGAAATCAAATGAGAAGAAAAATAAGCACAATAATTTCAAATATGATAATGCCTATAGATTAAAAAAAAAAGAGTGCTATTGTGATTTATGTTGGGAGAGGGGAGGAAAAGACCATTATCTAACAACTTCATCAGGTTTCCATGCATTCAATTATTTAAAAATTTAAATCTGATACAAAAAAAAAAAAAAAACTACATAGGAATAAGGGAAGGGATACTATTAGGATTAGAATCATTAGTTCATTTACCTTAACATATTATATTATTAATCTATGTTAGTTTCTTTATTCTGTCCCCATTCCTGGGCTCTGTTCTTTGTGGACAGGTTCTATATCTTTTTCATATTTTCATAGCCATAATTTACAAGGTATCAAACCAAGGATGCCCTAAATACACATTTGTTGGGGAGGCATAAAAATTAATAAATGCCTTATTGTTTTCAGGCATAAGAAATTTTGTGGATTTGGCTATTATATTCTTGGAGAGGCCCTGATTACTAATTAAAATGTAATTATCCTGAAACTAGGTGCTTTAATAATGAAATTCTATTTCAGCATTTGTCTATTTTATTCCATAAGTTATCGACTATATATGTGCCCAGTTTATATATAAACATACTATTCAGTCAAATTATACATAATAATGATACTTAGTAGATACCTGGGAAGGTGTACTCCTCAGGACACACCATTTAAGGTGATCTCATGAACTGAGACAACCAATTATTTTTCTTTCTGTTGTAATCCAGCTACCTCAAAAAAGCCCTGTATCTCGTCATAGTTAAGAGAACATGGAAGGATGCTGTTATTATCTGACTTTTTGTGTTTCCTCAAAATTCATGTTAATACCCTCCTCTTTGATGTAATGATATTAGGAGGTGGGGCCTTTGGTAGATAATTGGGATTGATCAGGCCTTGAGGGTGGAACCCTCATGATTGGCATTAGTGCCTTTATAAGAGTCACAGGAGATCTTGCTTCTTCTCTATGCTCTATGCCACATGAGGATAGAAGAAGAAGACAGCCATCTGTGAATCCAGAAAAGTGTCCTCACCAGACCCCGACCCTGCTGGCACCATGATCTCGGACTTCCAGTTTCCAGGAACTGTGAGAAATAAATTTTTGTGTTTATAAGCCACCTAGTTTATGGTACTTTGCCATAGCAACCTAAACTAAGATGCATTACGAACTGAAATATGTGCTCTTTTGGTCCTTGCTAATGGTCTCTGGAAGAGCAACACTAATAAGAAATAAAATTTCAATTACTTTCCATATTGTGAAATCATAACACTAATATAAATATTAATTTTATGACTTCAAGTCAAAATTACACAAAGTAATTGTGCATTCATTTATATTCTCATTTGTGGCACTGTACTGTTATTGTTAGATTGAATTAGGAACAATTTATAAATAAAATATGGCTCTATATTCCTATAACGCATTCCTCTTCTACTCAATTAACCTCATACCCCAAACTGTTCTTGATGCTATAAGTTAATTAGGATTTCATACTAATTGCACGCTTACTGCTGACTTACTCAGCTTCTAAATTTTCTCATGGTCAAAACCATTTGCGAATATATGTGTGTGTGTGTGTGTGTGTATACACACACACACACACACATATACACACATACACATATAAATATATACACATATATTTAAATTTAAAATCTGTACATATACACTTTACATCTTTAAATACATATTTCTGCTCACATTATTATTATTATTATTATTATTATTACTAATTTTGACATTTTCTCCCTTCTGGCATACTTAACTTAATGGAAGAGAATTTTCTCAAATATATTAACAAAATGTTAATATATTAGATTCTTATTTATCAGAAACTATTGACTATTTTAAAAATCCATAGACCACTTATGTTGATAATAGTGTGGAGAAGGGAGGCTTTCTAGGTTTTCTAGGACATTCACATGCCATTCAGTTCTAATCTGGTCACCAATAAGTGTTTCCTGAATACCTGTGTGAACCATATGAGGCATCCAATTGTCACAGTTGCTTCTCAGGAGGCCTGATGTGTCCCAAATAGAGAGACACTGTTTTATTTAAAGAAATGTACGGTACCATTGTCCTAAGTGGCTTGGTGGTGATTTCTATCCATGGGGCTTCCTCATCTTTGGGATAGAAACTCCTTCTGCAGCTTCCCACATGCAGAGATATAGGTATCACTTTTTTTTTTCTTTCTCAAGTTCCTGTCATCACCTATGCTCTTTCCTTTACTTTTTCCAGCTCACATCTTATAAGTCTTTGGAAGAAAAAAGTGAAGTCCTTAAATCACATCTGTTTTTTACCCTTTACACTGGAGTGATTGTTTTTATATTAGTAAAGGCTGGATTCAAATTGAGGGATATGGAAAAATGAAAATAAATGGCTCTTAAAATGATTAAAACTTGGAGTAATATGGAAGAGAAATAAATAAGAATTACAAGGGGACCATAGCATTTATCAACCCATTAAACTCACACTAAACCTGTGAAAATGTTTGCTTTTCATTACTGAGAACTCAAATGTTGGGGTTTGCCTTCTTCTCTGTTCAAGCTGAACTGATGACACTCTCCTGGCTGTACCTTTCACAGAAAATGTTTCTCCACTTAATATACACATTTAGTGTCCCCTCAGGTGAATTTATACTCCTTAGTTTCTCAAAGAGCCCCGCCCACAGGATTCACTAGGCATCTTCTTTTCCTGACCTCACCATTCAGTCTTCTAGGGGTCTTTGCTGATCCCACCTCCCTTGATCAGCATTCAGTCTTATTTTTTACATTTTAACTTTTCAAGCTTCCATAGATCAAGAAATAATTCCTGCCCACTACTATATTTTTAGATCTTATATCTATAAATTACTCATTTTTCTTTAATCCTCAGAAAAATATTTTTGGTTCTCTTTTCTTGCTTGGGGGGTGGCTATAGAGATGGAAATGATACACGTATTTAATTGGGTTAGATCTACTCTGACATTGAATTATGAAGCTAAGGAGATCTCGAAATCGCTCTTCTGTGTACTTTTAATTGCTTTCATCCTCCTCCTCTTGGAGACTGACTTTTTACTATAAAAAAGGGCTCACTAACATCCCACACATCTTTGAGATGACACTCCGCAGGAAGCCCTATATTCTCTGTTGCTTTAGAATGCTTCCTTATCTATTATATTTTACAGCTCAGATATAGTTAATTTGTTAGATTCAAAACTATGCTTCTCCATATTTTCCCTGGATGATTTATATAATCTTAATCTTTATCTTATGGATAGGAGATGACATATATAATTCCCTATTTCAAATTTTATGTATCTTACAAATTATTCCAAGCAACAATCAAGAAAAAAGATCAAGTCTAATCTTCCGGAAATCTATGTGTTAGACTGATCTTTATATTGAATTACCTTGGTAACATTTAATATATTAAGAAAAAGTGAGAAGTTTTCTGATAACAGGAAATCACTGTTTTCTTTCTGTGTTCTCAGTTTTAAAAGATCTTTCTCAACAGGCGCGAATACATAACGCATATTTTAGTCATAGTTTCAACACACATACCATCTAAACCAATGCTTCCTACAACACACTGACTTTACTTTCAAAAAGATTAACCTGGATCATAGACATTTGCATATCTATATATATACTGCTATATGAATATGCTCTGTGAGATTTTCACCTTATATACTGTTCATAATAAACTTTAGCCAGGGCTATTACTAAGATGATGTTTTCTTATTTGTGTATATTTTTAATTCTAAGGCCACATCCTTTGGGGCATTTTGTTTTACATTCATTATTAAAAAATCTAAACTTCAATATTTTGACCTCCAAGTTAACTTAAGGATTATATAATCATTACATGTACTAAAAAAAGTTTCTATATTCTTAAATCAAGGTAAAGTGTTTTCTATTATA
>NW_011888854.1:3311441-3316192 GCF_000151845.1 Pteropus vampyrus
TCAACAGGCGCGAATACATAACGCATATTTTAGTCATAGTTTCAACACACATACCATCTAAACCAATGCCTCCTACAACACACTGACTTTACTTTCAAAAAGATTAACCTGGATCATAGACATTTGCATATCTATATATATACTGCTATATGAATATGCTCTGTGAGATTTTCACCTTATATACTGTTCATAATAAACTTTAGCCAGGGCTATTACTAAGATGATGTTTTCTTATTTGTGTATATTTTTAATTCTAAGGCCACATCCTTTGGGGCATTTTGTTTTACATTCATTATTAAAAAATCTAAACTTCAATATTTTGACCTCCAAGTTAACTTAAGGATTATATAATCATTACATGTACTAAAAAAAGTTTCTATATTCTTAAATCAAGGTAAAGTGTTTTCTATTATAATATTGAAAAAATATTGGATTTAGAGAATTGGAGTTTTTAAAGATAATACAGTTATGTTTTTTCTTAATTTTCAAAATAAATATACAATTACATACGATAAAGATAGGACAGATAATTCACATGTATACTTTATGTAAATATATGTGAAAGTCATACACATGTAAGAATATGGATATGTACATATGTATTACCTTTTTCCAATCTATCTGACAAATAATAACATGCAATAAAAGTACAGGTCACTATGTTCTAAATATTCTACTTGTTATCAGAATGTAGGTTGCACTAAACTAGGTTTTCTATTGCCTGCAAAAACAGAACAAAAGTATTTTAAAGGATCAAATTATAATTAAACATGAAAAGATTTTGTTGGACCAGAAATTCTCATACAACAGTCATCATATGAAATCTGACACATGCATTAGTTATTTAATATTGATATTTTACTTTCCATTTCTTTTTTTAGATTTTGAAATAACACTGCATCAAAATATCATCAGCCTTATACATCTAGAGTGATCACATGCTAGAAACCTAAATCATAGTTTATTCTAATAGTTTCTGTGTTCACATCTAAGACATGTTGAATTGCTGTTCAGAGAGATTTTTATTAGAAACAGGGATGAGATATCACACTTTCAGGGAAATAGTCAATAAAATCTTTAGCTTTTCTCACATGAGAAAAATGTAAGTCTGCATTCTGAACCCCCTATCTCATTTTCTCTTCTCTGTTTCTCTTTTTTTTAAATCGAACAGCTTTTCCTTTGAGCTGTGATCATAATACATTTTTCAAATTTAATTACCCAGCACTTCACTATTTAGGGCATTCGTCCAGCCCAAAAAATAATCTTACAAAAATTTTAATATATAATATAATGTCTTGCTTTCCTACAAAATATATTTTGAAGAAAAATTTTTGCACAGATATGTGTACATAATGTATTTGCTAATATGTGACACGCATCATTCTTTTTTTTTTTTTTTTTTGGTGAGGCACCCCTTGGTTGACCTCACAGATTGCAAGGATCCTGTCAGCTTACAATCCATTTTTTTTTTTTTACTTTTTACTCCAACGGCACCTGGTCTTCCTAGGCAGTCTCCTATCCAAGTACTAACCAGGCCCGACCCTGCTTAGCTTCCGAGATCAGACGGGATTGGGCTTGTTCAGGGTGGGCATTATTGTAGACAGCATCGTTCTTTTTTTAAAATAGTAAGGGATCATGTAGCTTCTCTAATTTTCAATGATGGAACTTACCGATGATGTAGACTCTTATTCTGTTTTATCAAATTATTGCCACTTAATAATGTGCCAAATTATAAAGGATTTAATATTAAGTATATATTATTGTATGTTTAATATATATTAAATATGTATATATACGCATATAGATACACACACACACACACACACACACACACACACACACACAGAGTTATCGCTTTTTCTGTACCCATCCGTAATTATAAATAGGTCTTTTCATTTGTGGTGGCCATGGCTTTATAAAATGTTGAACTAGAGTTTCTGTTTTTTGGCTCTTTCTGATTTTTAATTATATCATCTCACGAATATCTATCTGTTCAAAATAAAACAAATCATACTGAATTTTTTAATATGCTTCCTTTTATTTTATCAGCAGCTATTACTTCTCTCCTCAAATAACTGAGTTTTGAACTTATTTAGGGCAGGAACTTTTTTTCTTTGGGTTCCTACATGTGCTCCATACAGTGAGGTATAGTTAAATGGAACCTATACACACCTTAACCAGTATTAGCTCTGTACAAAGTGATACTTGCATGGAGTTGTATTTTTTTCTACATTCCCAGCTCTTCAATGTTCTACATTGCCTTCACCTAATGAGCCACTGACTGTCATTCACTCTACGAAATAGAAGAAACTACAATACAAAAGTGGGTAGCAAATTTGACCAAAGTTCTAGTCAGAATTATTCTTCAGAATTATTAGTTATAGTGTCTATAGAAAGCTCTCTCCAACATGGCAGTGACTCCTTGGAGCTCGATAACATTTTTTTTTGCCCCTTTAGAAAAAAAGCACTCATTTTCTTATTTAAATTTTAACACTTGGCAACAACATGGATGGACCTTGAGATAATCATGCTAAGTGAAATAAGCCAGACAGAAAAAGTTAAGAATCACATGATATCAATAATATGTATGATATAAACCTAAAAGCAACAAATGAACAGAACAGAGACTCATGAACATGGACTATAGACTAGTGGTTACCAGAGGGTAGAATATGGGGGTAGGGGGGAGGTAGACAGGATAAAGGGGGTCAAATATGTTGTGACAGAAAGAAATCTAACTATGAGAGGTGAACACACAGTGTAAATATATATATATGCCTTACTGTTAAAGTGTACAGCTGACACTTATTGGATTTTGTTAACCAATGTCACCATAAAAAATAAATAAATAAATTTAAGTTAAAAAAAAATTGGGCAAAGGACCTGAATAGACACTTCTCACTTCTCCCAAGAAGACATACAAATGACAAACAGACATATGATAAGATGCTCAACTTCACTAGCTATTGAAAAATGCAAATCAAAAACACAATGAGATACCACCTCACACCTGTTAGAATGGCTGTCATCAACAGGACAAGTAATAACAAGTGTTGGAGAGGATGCAGAGAAAAGGAACCTTCATATACTGCTGGGGGGAATGTAAATTGGTACGACCACTATGGGAAACAGTATGGAGGTTCCTCAAAAAATTTAGAATAGAATTACCGTATACCCAGCAATCACTCTTCTGGATATTTACCCAAGAAATTAAAAAAAAAAAATTATCTGTAAAGATACATACACCCTTGATGTTCATTGCAGCACTATTCACAGTGGCCAACTGTCAATAGAGAAAAACCTAAGTGCCCTTCAATAGATGTTGGACAAAGTAGATATGGTATATATATATCCAATAGAATATTACTCAGCCATAAGATAAAATACTGCCATTTGTTACAACATGGATGAATCTTGACATAATCATGCTAAGTGAAATAAGTGAGACAGTAAAACGAAAAAGTTGAGAACCACATGATTTAACACATATGTGGGATATAAAATTGAAAGCAAAAATGGACAAGACAAACCAACACAAAGTCATAGACACAGACAGAAGTTTAGTGGTTACCAGAGGGAAAAGGGGCGGTGGGGAGGCAGAAGTAGATAGAGGTTAAGGGAGTTAAATACATGGTGACAGAAGGAGATTTGACTTTGGGTGGTGAACCCACAATGCAATATACAGATGATATATTATTGAATTATAGTCTTGAAACCTATATAATTATTAACCAATGCCACCCCAGCAAATCTAATTTAAAAATAAAATGATAATAGAAAAATACAAATATTCTTTGAGTAAAATAAATTTTTTTTTCATTTAAATGCATTTGCTGTGATTTAGTGATTAAGATAATAAGGACAATATGACACATCTGGAAGGTGTTCTAATAGTCTAAGGTTAAATTATGGTTTTCACAGATTAGTTGGGGGAAAAAAAAGAACTACCAGAAATACTTCATGAAAACTACAGTTAATGACAGGAAAAATCATTTTACTTTTAGATAAGAGTAGAATTAGATAAGAGTTTTGAAAAACATAGTTTTAGATTCAATTTTGGTATATATGAATCTAGGAAGACTTCTTTTATTGGTTTAGACATAAAAGTCAGGTATATATTCCCATGAGATATATGTATGAATATATAATTATGTATGTATGTATAATTATATAATAGTTCACTATGAATACACAAAGGGACATTTATCAAATTTGCTATTATCATTAAATGTTTGTGTAATTATTGCTCATTTTAGAGTTTTTACAATTTCAGCATCTCTTAAAAGTGTTACATGTTAAATATATATCTCTTTAAGAGTCAAAATTATATCATAGGCATTAACCATTTTAATCAGCAGTCTATATGCCCTCAAACCTTTAATTATTTCCACTATAGATTTTTCATCTTTTTAAAAAAATTATAACAACCTCTTGGTTGTTTCAAGATCCTTCGATTGTCTTTAAAACAAAGTGATAAAATGAACTTAAATTCTTCATCCAGGAGTACAATATATATTAATTGAGAACATGACATAATACACCGTATGTGTAATACAGATATAAGTATTAAAGCAGGTAAGGTAATTAGAAAACATCTCATGAGTGAAAGCAGAAAAAATAGTCATTTTATAGAATCTGTAAAATGTTATTAAATGCATTATGTCAAGAGTCAACAAACTACTGTCTCCAAGCCAAATCCACTGTATCACTTATTTTTGTAAATCAGTTGTCCTGGAAAATAGTCACACCCA
>NW_011888854.1:3316242-3322174 GCF_000151845.1 Pteropus vampyrus
ATCTAGGAAGACTTCTTTTATTGGTTTAGACATAAAAGTCAGGTATATATTCCCATGAGATATATGTATGAATATATAATTATGTATGTATGTATAATTATATAATAGTTCACTATGAATACACAAAGGGACATTTATCAAATTTGCTATTATCATTAAATGTTTGTGTAATTATTGCTCATTTTAGAGTTTTTACAATTTCAGCATCTCTTAAAAGTGTTACATGTTAAATATATATCTCTTTAAGAGTCAAAATTATATCATAGGCATTAACCATTTTAATCAGCAGTCTATATGCCCTCAAACCTTTAATTATTTCCACTATAGATTTTTTATCTTTTTAAAAAAATTATAACAACCTCTTGGTTGTTTCAAGATCCTTCGATTGTCTTTAAAACAAAGTGAAAAAATGAACTTAAATTCTTCATCCAGGAGTACAATATATATTAATTGAGAACATGACATAATACACCGTATGTGTAATACAGATATAAGTATTAAAGCAGGTAAGGTAATTAGAAAACATCTCATGAGTGAAAGCAGAAAAAATAGTCATTTTATAGAATCTGTAAAATGTTATTAAATGCATTATGTCAAGAGTCAACAAACTACTGTCTCCAAGCCAAATCCACTGTATCACTTATTTTTGTAAATCAGTTGTCCTGGAAAATAGTCACACCCAATTATTTACATATTGTCTATTACTGCTCTTTTGATATAGTGACAGCGTTGAATAGTACAACAGAGACCATAGAGGCTACAATATTTACTTTCTGACCCTTTCCAGAAAAAAAATCTGCCAGGCCTTGTATTATGTCATTAAAATAATATTAAGATAAATATTGGATTATTTTACAAAAGAGAAAAATAGAAGAGGCTTTATAGTTTTGACAAAGTAGTAGCAGGAGATGACACTTCTTTCTACTATTAATAATGAGATATCTTTGATAAAATAAAATAATTCAAAATGCATAATCAAAGCTCTTAAAACATAAAAGAAATATCCACAGATTCTAGAAACAGTGAAGGACCTATAAATCAATAAAACATGCAAGCTAATATTACACAAGCTCTGGAGAATATTCCAATAGCAGATCTGAACATATGTTATCATGTATAAAGACTTAGGTTTTTACAACAATTTGGAGCAGGTGATGAACCTGCCTTGGGTCTGTTATAGGCAAAGAGCAAAGTCTGAGACAAATTTTATAAAGTCACTGACCATCACTGGAAAATTAATAGTAAAAAATAAATAGTTGAAAACTATTTTGTTTTCATATTTCAGTAGATGTATTTCTTTGGGAACGAAATATAGTAATTTTAAATTTGTTTTTTATCTAGTATTTTGTATTGACAGATAATATAAATACAAATTAGTTGTAGACATACTTAGAAAAACTTGACACAGTTGCCGAGATCAGTATTAAACACAGATTAATATTACTAGAAACTTTATCTAAATATATTAAACTAAGCGATGCTGCTTCTAGCTTCCCCTCTTAGCCCTGTCTCCTCATCAATTCATTTATAATTAACCTTCTTTCATACCTTTGGGAAGGGGGAAGTTTATTAATTGCTTTTAAATTTACATTACATCTCCTTTTGTTCTATCAGAATCTACATACAAATGAAGCCTTAGAATATTTAAGATTGTTTTCTACCTTTTAAAATTTAAGTTGCTATTATAAGGAATCAATACATAAAGAATTAATACTTAAAAAGAAGATAATAAAACAGAATAAATATACTAACAAAGAAACAGGTATGCATGTATATGAATGACTGTGTCTTTGTAAGTGTAAATATAATATCATTGTCTGGAAAACATATATCTTAGTCATGGTTTCCAAAACAATGTGACTCAACTGCTGTTAATTTGCTCACAATTTCAGTGGAAAATATAATATCTTTTCTAATAATAAAGCTGTTTGATTTAAAAATAGCATTTTGTCATTTCAGAAACTTCTAAAATACATTTTTCATATTCTATTTTAATAAAAGAGGTATCTCGAAATATTAAAAAAAATTTAGCCGAAGGGACAAAATGTACTGTGAATATCTGTGACAAATTTTATTTTTTTGAGATACGTAATGGTTAGGTGATGCCATTATTAGAATCTCCAAGTATAATGTTTTCAGTTATTACTTTTATTGACACATATTATGGAAACTGAGAAGACATACACTGCAGGATTTAGTAAAATAAAATATCCTCAAAAGAAATTGTAATGTTAAACTTTAAAAATGTCATAAACCTACAGTAGAAATGTTCTATTAATAAAGAGTAATAAACTTGCTATTCAGTGCCCACCCAAGTTCAATATATGGGTGGTTTATTAATAAAGTTATTGTAATTATTAATAGTTATGTTCTGATAAAATATTTACTCATATGTAAAATGGGGCTAAAAACTATTCCTCTTATTGATGGGTAATGATCAAATGAGATTATATGTACGAATCTCCTATTCGAGGTCTTGTGAATAAAAGAGACTTAACAAATACTAAAATATTATTAATATTGAGATTCTAAACTATTAATTTAATTTACTATCACTTTTTTTATTTGGAAATATTTTCATTCCTATTAAAATATTTTTGGTTATGAAACTGTATATACTGTTCAGGAGTATACAACCAAAAATAAAGTTATTGCTTAGAAATGATTCAGTTTAGCAAATATGAACCTTATACATCTCTTAGTCTACAATTTGTACCATTAAAGCCTACCAAACAGCCAGTTTAATAAATAAAAATATATTCTCTTTTAAATAGTAGACATAGCATTATAAAATATTACATAAATAGTTATGTTTAATAACTAGTATAAAATGTAAGTGAATTAAAAGTATACATTTAAAATGATACTGTAACATACAAAAAAATTAAAAGCAAATATTTAAAGGGTGTAGGTGCAGCTTGATATTTATGCATGACATGAAATATGGAACGTGTAAAGACATATATAGAAAGATTAAAAATTACAACTCAAGGAAGTTAAAAATAAACACAAAAGTGAATTGAAACAAAATTTTAAAGTATGAAAAATATTTTCATTGTAAGTGATATCAACTTAATATCTATACAGAGAAAAAAATTCTATTAATTAATATAGAAAACAAATAACTCAAAGGAAAAAAAGTCAGTGTATGTTCAGAAAGTTGAAAAAGATTGTGCAAAAACAATTAAAAATAAGCAAAAACTTGTTTCATTTACTGGTATTCACGGAAATGCAATTTAAATGATATTACAATTGAGAAATTTCATTTTGTATGATGATGAAATGTACTAATAGAGAGAGAGGACCTAGGTTCAGTGCACTCTTATTTAGAATTTGTAATAATTTATATTATATACATTTTAGAATTATAACTTTTTAATATACAGAACTAGTTTTACAAATATCTATATCCTTTGATGCAGTGTTTTGGTCAGCATGGAATATAGATACACTGGCCTTATTTTGTAAATAATTATTGACACACACAGACATAAAAATTGTAAAGCTGAACACCAATACAAAACAGTAAATTATGTTTAGGTATTGGTATTATGAGTAATTTTGATCTTTTATGCATTTTGCAATTGCACAAAATTATTTTACACAATAACTATATATTCTTAATTTTGTAATTATAATTAAAATGGTAAACATGGTTTTGTTTTGGATGAAAACAAAATTAAGGAATCATATCTAACAAATAGCTAAGTTGATAAAATTTTTTTGCTGTAGAAAGCCAACCAAGGTTAATGATATGAAATTTTTGTGATTGTTGGTGATACAGAGACAAATGCGTATATATTGTGATTAATGGCTTTTAAGTCTGATTTAATGAAGTTTTAATGTTACATTTCATAACACACCAAACAGTATTTTTTATATAGCATAAATGATAATAATTGGAATATATGGTCCAATTTATATTCAATTAGTGATATATTATTTTATACTAAAGCTCGTGCTGCTGCTAAATCTTTTAAGTTGTAGAGAATGTATTCTAATTAGATTTTTAACAATAAGTCAAAGAATTATCAGGTAAATCTCAATGCTACTTTTATTTCTCTTTAGAAAGGGGTTATTAATTATTGAATTCATCAAAGTTTAATCTGTACCAAAGACTAGTTACTTTAGTGACAATAATGATATGAAATATCCTAAAACTATTACTATAATTTTATGAATAAAGCATATATTTAATGTATAAATATAGCATGAAATGATTGATAGCAGCATTGGAAAACCATTTTTTTCCAAACATCAAAGACTTTTTAAATAACATCTATAATAAGAATACTTGCAAAAGAGGAACAAAACATTTCCAATGCAAAGTGTCTAATAAATAAAAATTATGCATATAGAAATGAAGAAAATTTTAACTTTTAAAGAAGTGTCACCTTTTGAAAATATTAATAATATGTACATAAGGACAATATAAAATGATATCAAGAATTGTGGTAAAACAAGAAATTGCATGTTCTTCTTGTGGGAGTATGGAAATCAGAATAGTGTTCTAGAAGACCATATCAAAATATATATCAGAAATTGTAAAGATCTGTATACATTCCATAAAATTATAATTGATGATGTATTTATTTATTTATCTTGATGCCTTTTGTCATAACACTGGTTATCATAATAAAAAAAACACATTTAAGAAAGAGAAGACTGGTTTAAAAAACTAAATCTATATAATGGTCAGTCATAAAATAATAATTATAAAAATGTCATAGAATTTTAAAATTATTTAATAATATATACAGATGATCACTACACATTTATTATGTAAATTCCTAACTTTTCAAATAGACATGCTTTAGTTATATTATTTTGCCCTATGTATCTTAAAAATAGAAGAAGCATAAACCTAAAGAGAAAGATTAAATATACAATTGACCTTTGAACAACATGGGTTTGAACTGAGTGGATCCACTTATATGCAAATTTTTAAAAATAAATACAGTGGGCCCTTCTTGTCCATGGGTTTTGCACCCATAGATTAAACCGACCCCAGATTAAAAACCATTTTTGCATTCCCAGTCACAGATTTTCACCATAGATTAGAAATATCGTATTCAGCCTGGGGTTAGGTGAGTTTGCTGATGAGAAGCACTGACTGTAGAGTCAAAAGTTATAAAGGGATTTTTGAATGCATGGGAGTTGGTGCCTCTAACATCCTGTATCTTCCAAGAGTCAACTGTATAATTTTGTTAGGATGCAGAGTGCTAAATGACTCTTTATTTTCTTCCCTACTTAGAAATGTTAGTATATGAAATACTTTTGATAGTTTCTTATTCATATGTAACATTTATCTATTCATTTATGCTCACAGATAGCATGAAAATAATAAATTGCATCATTTTAATTCTCAAGTATTATTAAAGATAGGTTGAGTAAAATATAAAGTTCCATGTGCCATTAAAGTCAGTCTGGCATGGTAGTTATATATTATTGGTAGACTAATATGCATGCTTGAAGTAGTTACTTTGGCATGATGGTTATGATAATAGCATTTTTGATTAAAACATTTTTTTCAAAGCTGAAAAATTGCCACAGAATTACATTTTCTCTTGGAGAAAGTATCTTTTCATAAACAAGACTACTAAAAGTAGGAGATAATTCTAGAAAACACAGCATAGAAAGAGTGATCCTAATGTTATATATCTTTCTTCCATCCTGTTACTCTTTATTTTCAATTTTATCTTCTAATAAACATCACATTCTGTTTAGATTAACTCTTGAACAAAATGAATGATCTGTGTGCATTCATGTGTGTTCACGCATGCGTGTGTGTGTGTGTGTGTGTGTGTGTGTGTGTGTATTCATGGTTGTAATTTAAGGCTGTTCTAGGTAAAGAAATCACTGATCTGTAGGACATAAGTGACCCAGATGATGGCAGGAAGTTGTACCTGCTGCTATCAACCCTTAGTTCCAT
>NW_011888854.1:3322224-3326345 GCF_000151845.1 Pteropus vampyrus
ATATGTAACATTTATCTATTCATTTATGCTCACAGATAGCATGAAAATAATAAATTGCATCATTTTAATTCTCAAGTATTATTAAAGATAGGTTGAGTAAAATATAAAGTTCCATGTGCCATTAAAGTCAGTCTGGCATGGTAGTTATATATTATTGGTAGACTAATATGCATGCTTGAAGTAGTTACTTTGGCATGATGGTTATGATAATAGCATTTTTGATTAAAACATTTTTTTCAAAGCTGAAAAATTGCCACAGAATTACATTTTCTCTTGGAGAAAGTATCTTTTCATAAACAAGACTACTAAAAGTAGGAGATAATGCTAGAAAACACAGCATAGAAAGAGTGATCCTAATGTTATATATCTTTCTTCCATCCTGTTACTCTTTCTATTTTCAATTTTATCTTCTAATAAACATCACATTCTGTTTAGATTAACTCTTGAACAAAGTGAATGATCTGTGTGCATCCATGTGTGTTCATGCATGCGTGTGTGTGTGTGTGTGTGTGTGTGTGTGTGTGTATTCATGGTTGTAATTTAAGGCTGTTCTAGGTAAAGAAATCACTGATCTGTAGGACATAAGTGACCCAGATGATGGCAGGAAGTTGTACCTGCTGCTATCAACCCTTAGTTCCATAAAACAAACCTATGAGCAAATAAACCTGCTCCCAGCAGGCAGTGACCATCGTTTACAGGAGCAGGAAAGGATTATAAATAGATACAGTAGCTAAAACTAAGACAAAAATCTGGATTGGAAAGCCTAAAAACTAAATATCAGATACTTCAGTTTATTTAAATCATAATTAAGGTCAAGTTTTAGCCTTGCTTGTACAATTCAATGATACATCATCTGTTTATTGCATTATGTGTTCATAGTAGCTAAAACCTAGGAAGAACTCAGAGATAACCTGAAGGAGAATGGATAACAAATTACAATTTATTTGTACAATGGAATACAACTCAACAATAAAATTGAATCTTGTGCTGAAAAAAAGTTTTAGCCTCACTTTTCAAATTTAGTTGATTCTCAAATATGCAAAATAATTATTCATCTACGCTATAATGAGATTCATACAAAATAGATTTTAAATAAAGGGAACATAAACTCATGAAAGTAAATATGATTGTTTAATGGGAATTAATCCATAATGAAATAATATTAAGAAAATAAGCATGGTCTATATGCATTTACATGATAATATATAGTCCTATAAACCTCATTATTTTCTTAACAGTCCAGCATTTCAAGGAAAATTTGATTCCTTGCTTATTTTCTGATGTAATAACTGCTATTTATATATTTTCCATTTGTAAGAATACATATGAATCTATTCAACAAATAAAATGTCCTTAGAATTTAAAATAATATTAAAGAATACATATATTTGATTATTCTTATAAAGAAGAAGAAAAACTTACTTTTATTATTGTGCATATTTCCTGCGTGTCTATGATTCTGAGAAACGAGTCCACCTTTCTGCAAAGGCCACTGAACCAGTTTATGAATGACCAGTAATTCAGTCATCTGAGAAATCAGAAAGTTCTGGTTTCATTTCTTCCCTGAAAGGAGATAGAACATCCCATATTTATTTCACATTCTTAATAGATGACAAGAAAATTTTTATTCACAATGTGACTAAAACTGCACACTTCCAAGTAATTTGCCAATAATGAAAGTTTTTCTTTGTATTGCCTACTCGAATTTTTAGTACATTTACACAACTAGTTTAATAATTCATAAAACTAGTGGACTCAATACAATCCGTTGAAGTGGCTTCTATAGTTACTGGTTTACCTATTTTGCATTTTCAAGGACCTTTATTTCAACTTGTCAAGATGAAAAGAAAAATTCTATATAATTATAGTGTATTTGAGGTTGTAGATCCTCAAAGATCTTCTTTTAGAATTTCCTCATTTTATAGATGTGAAAAAATGGAGCTGCAAGTGATTTAGTAAATAATTAAAGAAGGTCTTAGAATCAATGTCATGTTAAGACTTGTATCAAAGACTCTGACTTTTGATCATTCCACTATTATCTATTATTATTTCAGGGTCTATCTTAAAAATAACAAAAGGAGAATTTTAGAACTGGTTAAAAATATAATGAAAATGTAGCCAATATGAAATTCTGTCTCAATTACAAGATTAATTGACATTTTTTTACCACTGATGAATTACTTGATTCATTACATGCTCCTGTTAGGTTCAAATTTACTTCTATCAATATCTCTAAAATGCAAGCATTTATAATTGGTAGAGATAAAATACCACAAATTTGCACATATGTTTTGCATATAGATTATTTTATTGTGATGAAATATATATAACATAGACTTTAATGATTCAACCATTTAAAATGAGCAATTTAGTGGCATAATTACATCCACAATGTTCTCCAAACATCGCTACTATTTATTTCTAATTTTTTATTACACTGAACAAAATCTTTGTACCCATTATGCAATAACTCCCCACTTCCTCCTGCCTATTCGATGGTGATCTTTAATCTACATTCTGTCTCTATGAATTTGCCTCTCTTTGTGTTGGCCTGTCTCCCCAAGGAACTGTGCTGTCATCAGTCTCTGCATCAATGAGTTGGTACTCAGTGGTGGAATTAAAGAGGGCAGCCTTAGTGAGGGGAAGCCCTTGTTCCTGGGCCTAGACAGCATCCACATTTGTCTTAGATGCCCATTGTACTACCTCTGTGACTGATAAAGGGTCTTCTGACATCCAACACTCACACACAGAAACAGATAATATGTATAGAGTTATAAAAATTAATCAGTAATTAACATTTCAAAAAACCCACACGTCTAGAAGGTTTCACTGGTTTTATCAAGTGTTTTAAGGAAGAAATTATATCAATATTCTAAAAAGTTTAGAAAAGAGGAGTAGTGGGAACACTTCCTAATTCATTCTACAAAGGCACTAATACCAAAACCAGATAAATACATTGTTAGAAAGGGAAACTGCAGACCAGTATCTCTTATGAATATAGATGCGCAAATTCTCAACAGAGTAGCAGATCAAATACAACAATATGTAAGAATTATATACCACGACTAAGATGGGTTTATTCCAAGCATGCCACATTCAGTATGCTGATTCAACATTCAGAAATTAATTAATGCAACCCATTGCATTATTAGGCTAAAGAAAAACCATGTGTCTGAATGAATAGATTCAGAAAAAAGCATCTGACAAAATCCAACACCTATTCATGATAAAAACAGAAGCAAACAAACGGAAACACCACCTCTCAGCAAACTAGAATGAGATAGGAATTTCCATACTTGGACCGTTAGAAAACAGCATTCAGATTTGGCCAACAGCTCATCAGGCCCTTTGTAGTGGTTCTCAAAGAAGACCTGTCCTTTGCCCTCATGGACAGGAAGCCTGAGTACCAGGACATGTACTCTCGTGTCCCCTGGGGCCAGTGGAGTACTTCTGAGACCTGCATCCTGTTGAAGCGGCCAATTTGTTTCAAGCGACCCAAGGAGTCAGGACAATGGTGGGGAAGCATTTCAAGGAACTTCTCCTGCTTTTCTTCAGGCAGGATGGCCTCAAAGTCAGACAGACTTTGATGAATGTTCACAGCCAGGTTCTTCCCAGGAAGGTGGGATATTTTCACAGGAATGACAGCGTCTATGATGAGCTCCATAAACGTGAAAAAGAGGAGCACTCTCCGATCTTGTGACGAAGAGAGGAGGGAATGGCAGCAGAAATTGCGGCACCGTGGGTTTCATTTCAGTGATGCGGGCAAGAGGGTACCAGGAATGAATCTCAAGGCATAAGGACAGGGGCCTCAGTATATAGGATTCTGCATTATTATAAATGAAGCTATGCAGACTTTATTACATCCTACAATCCTGCAACCTCTTGCAAAGAATTTTAATACACCTGTGGAAGGCCTCAGAGTTCACATTTCAAACAAGATGACTGATAGGCTAAGCTCAGAACAAAATCATCGACAGCCTTCCTACATTCTCTCAGCCATGTACTTAAAATAGAACTTTTTTCTAAATCGACCCTTGGCCTGAATGAAAGTAAAAAAATAGTTAAAATATTTAAATATTTTTATTTAAAAAAATTTGATAAATAACATCTGAAAAACCTAT
>NW_011888854.1:3327015-3333024 GCF_000151845.1 Pteropus vampyrus
TCTTCCCAGGAAGGTGGGATATTTTCACAGGAATGACAGCGTCTATGATGAGCTCCATAAACGTGAAAAAGAGGAGCACTCTCCGATCTTGTGACAAAGAGAGGAGGGAATGGCAGCAGAAGCTGCGGCACCGTGGGTTTCATTTCAGTGATGCGGGCAAGAGGGTACCAGGAATGAATCTCAAGGCATAAGGACAGGCGCCTCAGTATATAGGATTCTGCATTATTGTAAATGAAGCTATGCAGACTTTATTACATCCTACAATCCTGCAACCTCTTGCAAAGAATTTTAATACACCTGTGGAAGGCGTCAGAGTTCACATTTCAAACAAGATGACTGATAGGCTAAGCTCAGAACAAAATCATTGACAGCCTTCCTACATTCTCTCAGCCATGTACTTAAAATAGAACTTTTTTTTAATCGACCCTTGGCCTGAATGAAAGTAAAATAATAGTTAAAATATTTAAATATTTTTGTTTAAAAAAATTTGATAAATAACATCTGAAAAACCTATAGCTAATGTCATCCTTAATGATGAGAAAATAAATGCTTTCCCTTTAAGACAAACACAAGGCAAGGTTGTCCTCTCTCACCACTCATATTAAACTCCATAGTGGAAATCCTAGCTAATACAAAATTTTAATAAAAAAAAAATTAAAGATACGCACATTGAGAAGGAAAAAATACAACTGTTTCTGTTCACAGATGATATGATGTCTATGTTGAAATCCACAAGAATCAACAGAAATCTACAAAAACACCTAAGATTACTTAGTGCATATAGCAAGGTTGGTGCTTACAAGGATAATTTCAAAAAGTCAATTGCTTTCTTTTATATTAGCAATGAAAATTTTGATTTTGAAATAAAAAATGCAACATCATTTACATTACCACACAAAAATGAAATACCTAAGAATGCTACAAAAATGTGTACAAGAGTTACATAAGGAAAACTGCAAATCTCTGATGAAAGAAATCGAAGATCTCAATAAATGGAGGAATATTATATGACCATGGATACAAAGACTCAAGATTGTTAAGATGGTAGTTCTTCCCAACTTGATATATAGATTTAAAGCAATCCTACACAAAATCATAGCAAGTTATTTTGTAGATATCAACAAGCTGATTCTAAGTTTTCAATGAAAAGACTAAAGACCCAACATATCTAACACGATTCTGAAAAAAAAGGAAAAATTCAGAGAACTGACACTACTGAGCTTCAAGACTCATGACAAAGCTACCATAGTCAATTCTGTGTGGTACTGGAAGGGAAGAGGCGAGGACATCTATTGGTTTAAGTGCATCAAAGAACGAATTTTAATTATTTATGATTTAGATAACTTTCAATGCTTTATAGCCATCATAGTAATGTAGATCCATAAAAAATCTTATTTTTAAAATCATGTTTTTTATAAAAATGAACTATCGGAGTTTTAAATACTACAACATTTCTAATTCTTAAAATGTTCTATTTTTACTGTGCCAAAAAAGAATAATGAGATAGAAAAAAGATACTACACTATAATATATATCCATGCCAGTAATGCAGTGAATTTGGAAAGGTGGTAAAAAAAAATCAATTGATTTTTACTGGTGTTTTAAGATTTCAATCTTAAATTATTTTCAGAGCTATGTGTGTTATGAAAATACAGTATAAAAGAGCAAATGGTATCATTTAGAGTATATGACCTTCAAATAGACTCAATATAATTTTGCTAATAGTCACTGCCATTTGCTACAATATGGGTGGATCTTGAGAGTATCATTCCAAGCTCAATAATTCAGATAGAAAAAGTTGAGAATCATATAATTTCACTCATATGTGGGATATAAAACTGAAAGCAACAAACAAGCAAGACAGACAGACAGAGACTCATGGACACGAACAACAGTTCAGTGGTCACCAGAGGGGAGGACGTGGAGGGTGGAACATAAGGGTAAAGGGAGTCAAATATGTGGTGAAGGAAATTTAAATATATGGAAGGGAATTTAACTTTGGGTGGCAAACACACAATGCATTATACATATGATATTTACTGGATTGTACACTTGAAACCTACATAATTTTATTAATTAGTGTCACCCCAATAAATTTAATAAAAAAGGAAATAAGAAAATGTATATATTAATGAATCTTTTCTTTTATTTTTAATGGATAGAATGGCCTCTAACATTGTAAGAATTTACTTTTGTCCTTGTTTAAAAAGTGTAATGCAATACAGTCAAAGAGATCAACATATATGGATGTGATAAATGTATCTGCAGAGCTCTCTGACTAATCTATATCTCATTTATGTTAAAAATGTGCAATGTCTCTTCTTTGCTACATAATTTTGAATTCTTCTATACTAATTTTAATAAAGATGTCAAATTTGGAATAGTTATCATCTTGTGTTACTCTCCAATTTTTAAAAATACTGATATTTTTTCCAAGCTATATTTGAAAACTCAATTTCTCTTATATATTCCTCATATAACGTTTACATTTTAAAACGCTGTTGTCAAATGTTTTCCACATGTTGGGAAATTATCTGGTACAGTGTGCCAAGTTCAACAAATATTAATTTCCTATTCTGCTTTTTTTGTTAGCTAATTACATGTATAAGAACCATATCCTTAAATTTGTCATTATTAATACATTGGAATAAAATCTCGTTGAAAAGTTTAAATGTTACTGAAATATTTAAGTACAACTCTGCTTCTGAAATATTTAACAGTCAGAGAATTTTAATCAAAATACACTGCACTCTTAGTGTATAAAATCTTTCCCTTTCAATGCAGAAGTATGTGAGTATGTGTATAGGCAGAATTACTGAAGAAACAGGTTTTGTCTCTCTACCCCCTTCCCCCAATTCCTTGGGCTGATCTGAAGGCCAGGACTGTCTCTGACTTTTGGTGTCATCCACTATTAGCATCTAGAAAGACTCCTGACATTCATGATTATATTGTTGTGGCATTCCCTCCAAGTCCTGAGGCAGATTCAAGAGATGGAAAAACAGAACTCACCTTGAACTACTTGTATTTTCTAAATCATCTATTTAGTAAGTACAGACAAATATTAGAAAGTAAAAACAAGTTAAATTTTAAGATAATCATCACAAAGGCATACGTAATATTATTGTTTGCAAGGGGTTCATTCATTCAGGTCCTTGACAATATATCCAAGACATGATATCCTGCAAAAATAAGTTTTATCATGTGCAAATAATGGAAAATGACCATGTGGCTCATTTATTATACCTGCCTGAGCATAATTTATTAGGAGAAATTTAAAGAACAGCTCATTATTGCCTCATCGCATGTGGATTAGAATTCAGAAAAAAGGCCAACTAGTTGCCAGCATGCAGGAGAGGGTGACAGCCACTAGACTGCAGGATAAAAAACTGCACGACTGAGGAATTGTCAGCCTTTCACTCAATGTAACTGGAGACTTACATAAAATAGTAGTAAAATATGCTGAAATGCTTGTTCTTGTCAGTTTGATGCCCATCATTGGTTATTGGGGGACTGAAGGATGGGTCTTGAAGTGACCAGTATTGTTTGTTTTCAGAGCTATAACTTAACTGAATTCCATGGAGTTTATAGGAGGTTAATACTTTCCTCTGAGAGGCCAATGTAATTGCATCAGTCTTAGATGAAATGAACCTTACTCCCACCTTCAATATTCCAGGAACATAATAGAATAAAAACACTTAAAAAGAGAATAAGAAATTAAAAAAAATATATATATATATATACCAGTAGGTCCAAACTTGGATTCAATATAAAGGAACATGGTTAGATGGAGTGGGACATTAGTCCAAAAAAGTATATAAGAGAAAAGTTGTAACAGGAATTAGGAAATTACATTGAGGTAAACATGAGAAACATAAAAAATAAACTATTATAGAACAAATAATATATGATATGATAATATATGTATAATACTCACTGGTAATGGTAAATATATTGTCAAAATAAAATCCTCTAGTATTGTAATGGTACTGAATTACTTAAATTATAGTTACAACTGTAGTTCAAAAATTAAAAAAACTAAGTATTTAAAATGACTATAGCTAAAATACTGTTACTGAATAGTCGATATTTAAGGTAAATTATAACATCAATAATCTAAAATGTGAGGGAGTAAGAGGTAATGGTAAAGAGTTTCTGTGTTTTCAAAGTAAGTCGATGTCAGCTTAAAATAGGATGTCATTAACATAAGACAGTTTGTGTAAGCCTCATGGTAACATTGAAGGAAAAGCCTGTAGTGGATACACAAAAGATTATGATAACGGAGACAATAGGTCACAGACCCACGAGCGAACCTAGTTAAGATTATCTGAGCGAAGCCCACAGTAGCAGAATCATTCCACTGAGGCTGGGTCAAATTGCCATCCATAACATTGTGAACTAAAATATCGAATATTGTTTTATACTGATACTTTGGGGATGGTTCACTACATTCTAAAGATGATTGATACAAAATCTAACTAAATATGAGCAAGACCTATACAAATAAAACTATAAAACATAACTGAAAAAAAATAAATATGTAAATTGAGGTATACACATATATACCAAGGTCATGTAATGGTGTGAATGATTCACAAATTTATATATAAATTCTAAGCACTCCTAAACAAAATGCTACCAGGATTTTGAGTAAAAAATAAAAAACTGATTATATAATATTTATGGTAACACAAATGGTTAAGAATCACCAAGACATTTTTAAAAGCAAGCAAGCAAACAAACAGAATCAGAATTAGTAGACTTAATCAAGTTCAATTAGTTATCAACATTTATTCTACAGTAATTAAGACAAACACGGTAATTAGAACAGTGTTATACTGGCCAAAAGAAAGACAAATAAAGCATTACAGCAGAATAAATAGTCTAGAACTATACTCACACATAAATATGCACTTGATTTATAGTAATATTTATATTTGGAATCATTTGGGATCATTTTTCAATAAATGGTAGCATCAAGTAGATATTGACATGGAAGACAATTATTTATAACCCCTATAAAATACTCTACACAAAACATAAATACTTGATCTAAATGTGAAAAGTTTATCAATAAAAATTATAAGTGTAAATATGGAAAGTTAATTTGTGTGACACAGTCTGCTCATGTAAGAACATGATTAGTGTAAAATCAAAGACTAGATAAATTATCTACAATACATACACAATTGCAAAGGTGTCACATTCAAAATATATAATCTAGAAAAAAATATACAAATTAGAGAAAGAGAAGATGATTTAATTGAAAAATGAAGACTGGATGATAATGTCACAAAGAGATATTCAGATAGTCAATAAAAACACAGGTACAGTACCTTGTTGTTCATCACGAAAAACATAAAATAAGTACTATACACTCATCAGAATGGCTAATATGAGAAAGTTTGTTAATAACCTGTGTTGGTGAAATGTGAACCAATTAGAATTCCTATACATTATAAATTGGTTCAACCACTTAGAAAAACATGAAGAATCTATTAGAACTGGATCAAATAATTTCTGATGGCCCAGCAACACCACTTTCTATTTACCTTCCCCTTCCCCTATATGCAATCATATTTTTACAAAAATACATATATAGGAATATTGATATTTTATTTGTAATAAGAAATTCTTGCAATCAAAATGAATTGTGGTATATTTATTCAATTAAGTATCACATAATAATAAAAATAAATGAATTTCTGTTCCACAGAACAGCAGTGAATCCACTATATATAATGTTTAGTAGAAACCAATACAAAAAAGTATATATACAATGCTTTTATTTAAAATTCATAAAAAGCCTGTAAGTTATTTAAGATTGTTTTATTAAAGTGCTTTTAGTTCACAGAAAAATTAATAGTTTCATTTTACCAGGGATAGTTTATAGAACACATTGACTTTGATTGTTTAACTTTTTTCCCCCAACACAACACATAAGAATATGTGAGAATTGAGAAACATCTGAAACAGTTTAACATGGAAAAGTTAAATTGTACATGAAGCTTC
>NW_011888854.1:3333074-3346323 GCF_000151845.1 Pteropus vampyrus
TCATGTAAGAACATGATTAGTGTAAAATCAAAGACTAGATAAATTATCTACAATACATACACAATTGCAAAGGTGTCACATTCAAAATATATAATCTAGAAAAAAATATACAAATTAGAGAAAGAGAAGATGATTTAATTGAAAAATGAAGACTGGATGATAATGTCACAAAGAGATATTCAGATAGTCAATAAAAACACAGGTACAGTACCTTGTTGTTCATCACGAAAAACATAAAATAAGTACTATACACTCATCAGAATGGCTAATATGAGAAAGTTTGTTAATAACCTGTGTTGGTGAAATGTGAACCAATTAGAATTCCTATACATTATAAATTGGTTCAACCACTTAGAAAAACATGAAGAATCTATTAAAACTGGATCAAATAATTTCTGATGGCCCAGCAACACCACTTTCTATTTACCTTCCCCTTCCCCTATATGCAATCATATTTTTACAAAAATACATATATAGGAATATTGATATTTTATTTGTAATAAGAAATTCTTGCAATCAAAATGAATTGTGGTATATTTATTCAATTAAGTATCACATAATAATAAAAATAAATGAATTTCTGTTCCACAGAACAGCAGTGAATCCACTATATATAATGTTTAGTAGAAACCAATACAAAAAAGTATATATACAATGCTTTTATTTAAAATTCATAAAAAGCCTGTAAGTTATTTAAGATTGTTTTATTAAAGTGCATTTAGTTCACAGAAAAATTAATAGTTTCATTTTACCAGGGATAGTTTATAGAACACATTGACTTTGATTGTTTAACTTTTTTCCCCCAACACAACACATAAGAATATGTGAGAATTGAGAAACATCTGAAACAGTTTAACATGGAAAAGTTAAATTGTACATGAAGCTTCATCTGATAACTGGAGAAACTCAAACATTAGACTGAAGTTTTTGTTTTTCCTATTGTCTCAGATTATACAGTGCAAATATTATTACATCTATAAAATAAAATAATAAAGGTGTGTTTGCCAGGTGGCAATTTCTTATTCTTTGTTTTTGTAGCAGCATTACCAGTGCATCAGACATAAAAATAAATGAGTCCTTATACCAGAATATCTTTAGTAATTCGACCAATAATATCTCCAAGCTCAGAAACGGTATTTTGGTACTGCTCATGGATTTTTTTTCACTTCTCTACACTTTGCTTACAGTTATCTTGCTTCAGCAGCTGCTAATACAATCCAAGTACATCTATCTTTTGAACATCATCAGCCTTATTGAGCAGGGTCACAGCTAACATGACATCGATGCTGATGGATTGACTGCGATTCACTACCTCAGTGATGTTGATCACGTCTTGTGGTGTGATGTAAGGTCTGGTTCATTGATTACTGATGAGACTACTCAGGAAACCGGATGGATGTCTGTGGCAAGTTCAACTATCAGTGTTATAAAGAGGAGGGACCACACCATTAGTCTGAAGATCTAGAACTTGATGACACAGAATTGAAAATTATTTGTTCATGTATTTTTCTAAACTTGGAGACCTATTTTATTTCAAAGACGGTACTTCATCAAATTGTACTAATACATGTTTCACTATATATAGATAGATTATAATCTATATATAACAAAGTTCCATGGTATATACACAGCAGATATTTGTTTTTGCTATGTTATTATTATTTTGAAGGTTAGTCCATTTATAAAAAATGTTTCTTTTAAGTTGTGCATTTAAAAAACATAGTTGAACTGAATTCTTTATCACTGTGCATTCTAATAAGAATTCTACTATTGCCTACTTCCCACTGAGTTTGAAAAGAATAATCTTTTGTTATGATAAAATGCTCTTGATTCTGTGTAAAAAGGGATGGTGCAATTTTATGGCAATGCAATTTATGTTAACAACAGAGAGGAGCCGATAACTGCTCTCCCATTAATATTGTTGTTTTTCTCTGTGCGCCATTTTCTAAAAAGTCCACCTTTAAGGTTAGAATATTTCATACTTGTCTTCAAACAAAATGTGTCTCTTTTTATAAAATTTCACTTTTGTCAGTTGAGCTGTTTTCTGGATAAGAAAAAGGGAAGAAAAAAGTCATTTCTATTTTCCCCTAAAGGCATTTTATTCATGAGTAAAGTCTAAATGGCAAAATCTTATTTCTTGTACAAGTTTGTTCATGAGGATAAATGTTACTCCAGTTATAAGAAATAGCATATGGTAGTGAAAGTGCTGGCTAATCTCTTTCTTTCTTTCTCTATCTATCTATCTATCTATCTATCTATCTATCTATCTATCTATCTACCTACCTACCTACCTACCTACCTACCTATCATCCAAGCTATCTAATTATATGATTTTATTCCCATTTCAAACTATTTCAGAATAATTCTAAATAGAAAATTAAGAAGTAAAATAAATTATTGTAAGATTCCAAAAAAAGAGATTTAGAATTATTTTTGACTTTTCTATTAATTTTTGCCTATTCATACTAAAAGATAATCTTTACATTTTTTCTTTGCACTATTTTATGCAATATACTAATATTTAAGTGTATTTATAGATACGAAAGAGAAAAATAAATGCCAAAATATAATTAAAATAAATATACAAAAATATTCTTTATTTTTTAAGTGATGAAATAATAATGCACTATTTTATGTATACAATACAAACTCACATATATTTGGTTACTAAACTGGCTCCTAAAAAGATGTTTGTTTAGAGAGTGTCCCTTAGTGATTAAAAGCACAGACTCTAGATTCAGGCTATTAGCTTAAAATCATGGTCGTGACCCTGAGTTGCTCTTTGATCTAGTAGAAGTTCCTATGTGTTCTCTCTGTAACTTGGTTTCTCATTGAGTTATTGAGAGGATTAAGTGAGTTAAAACACATTGAGTCTTCTGAACAATATAAACACATAATAAACAAAAACTTTCATGCATAATTTTGCAATAGAAGACTAAAGTAATGTGAAATAGCAGTTGAAACAGATATTAGATGTACATAGTGCTCAATCAATAAATGAATAGATAAAGATTTAAAAGTCATGTTTTCTGTACTAGAGTGGCATATGAAACAAATATGATATGGCATAATACATTAATCTGCCTTAGTATTAAAATAAGTATTACTGTTCTACTTACCAACAATAAAGAAAAAACACAAATTCCCTAGAAAGAGTGAAAATTCAAAACCTATCCAGATAAAAATTGCTTTTATATGGATGCCATCTCTAGGGATATGTTATGAATTGAAATTCTTATTTTTGATTACCTTGACATTATTGCTCATTGGAATGAACATGAGAAATTGCTCATCAAAAACATAAAATTTTTTAAAAGAAAGGAATTTAAAACTCATTCCTAGAGCTTGTCTCAATATTGAAACAATTTTATGGCTAGAGTTTGAATTTAAGTCCTCATAAACTTTAAATGAGAATTGTTTTCACACTGCTTAGACAATAAAATTGGAAGGCTAAATATATTTCTATACTGATATTGAGACTGTGTGAAATTCAGATTTTTCAAAGGAAGTAAAAATTAAGATATGTTTAAGTACTCTCAGATTTTTCTAGGCTTTATTTTCATTATAATGCTCAAGTTTATAATAAGAATTAATAATGGAATTAAAGATAAACAGGCTACTTTTATAAAAATTTAGATTTTTTAAAAAATGTTATATATCTAGTTTTTCATGCATCCCATTCTCCAATCTTATTTTTATTTCAAATAGCTTAATTTTCAGGGACTATATAAAAGGGGATACATCAAATCTAAAATGAGATTCACATTAATATTGCTGTATTTATGTATACATCATATTTAAAAGGAGCAAAATAATAGCGACAAAAATGTAACTCTAATATTTCTGCAGACATAAAATTAATGCTAAAGCAATACTTATTTATCCATTCTATCTTGAATTTTAAGTGGCCTATTTGATAATGCATACTACATTTACGTAATAGTATACTACATTTGTATAATGTACAAAACATGATATAATCACTAATTTATTAAATGATATATTTTCTAAGATCTTTTTCTCTTAACACTAAATTGGTAAGATCGAATAAAAAAATATCAAGACTATAGACAAGAATAAGCTACAAATGCGTTTCTTAGTTCTGTCTTATTCATACAGGTACAACTTTTACAGTAGACAATGTATATTTATTATGTGTTTATAAGAAAAGAGCTCGAGGGATTCATGCCCAAGGCCGTTGATACAGACTCCTTAGTTCAACAAATATATTTTAAACACATGCCAGATAAACTTATTGCCATGGTTACTATAAATGTAACTAACCTTCAATTAGAGGGAAAAGGAAATAAAGAAGATAATATCAGTTATCAAACACATTATAATAAATATAAACAGAATGGAAAGGGTTTTAAGGGTTACTCACGGAAATACTTTGCAGGAAAATGTAAGAGCCACACAATGGCAAGAAAGGCTACAAGGACAATGAAACAAACAGGGTCTGTTTGGATTGGAACATAGCAAGGGAGAGAAAAAGAGCTCAGAAAAGCTGATGTGGACCAGTTTACATAGCATCAGAAGGAATTTAACACTGCACTTAACGTACATGGTACACTCACACTCAGATTATACAAGGAAGCCATGAGAAGAAGGTTTCAAGCAAGTAAATTACTCAATTTAATTTACATTTTAAAAAATTCTCCATAACTAATCTGTGTGCACAGTCTATGAGGAGTTTGTTGAGTAAGGGAGGCCAGTTAAAAGGCTATTGAAAATATATTTTGTCATATCAAAATTACAAAAAAGAAGATTAACATAAGATTAGAAAATTAAAAACAAGACTATTAAGACCAAAGATAGACAAATAGAAAGTATCAAAATTGGAAGACAAAAAAAAATAACAATGTAAAAAATGAACATGACAAATGGGAAATGATAAAAATAAAATCCAGAGGAAGTGTTCTTTTTAATGTATAAGAAAGAATGATAATGCTTTGAGAAAAAGATATTGGAAAGTATCTTCGTCACTTTAGGGAAGACAAATATTTATTTATTAGGAAAATAAATTAAAATTAATCATTTCAACATATTATTTTTAACATTCTTAACATCACTCTAATAAAATTGTATATTATATGAAATGACAACTATATACCTTATTATAAAATAACCTCTTTTCATAAAATTCAAAGAGATCTTTGAATTTTATGTGTCAAATATAATAATGATTTGGCTTTAAATCTGTTAAAAACACCCTCAGAAATTCCGGTACATAATTGTAAGCAATTAATACAAATGCAGAGTGATGCTTCTTTATTGTATTTGTGATTTCAATTGTCAATAAGTAGCATTAGTTCTGATGGTATGATTTTTTCCCCCAAATCGTGAGTATTTCTTGGTAAATATTTTTAAAAACAATTTGCATATTACATGCAATTCTGTCAATGTCAGT
Source organism: Pteropus vampyrus (assembly GCF_000151845.1). NCBI lineage: Eukaryota > Metazoa > Chordata > Mammalia > Chiroptera > Pteropodidae > Pteropus > Pteropus vampyrus. Next base: position 3,338,485 of record NW_011888854.1, read on the forward strand.
AAATATTAAAACTGTTCAAAATATATTATGTTTGGATCTAGAAATTGAGTTACATTTTAGGCTCTTAGAATTTGCCCAAGGCGCAGGACAATTCCTGAGACCCAGGTCATCTACTACACCAAGGATAAACATCTACCAGAATAAATTTCAGTTGGGCCCATCAATCATTAGGACAATGAAATACAAATTCATAAATTTCTGAATGTTCGGCAGGACATGGAAACTCCCTACCTCTTCCCCCCTCCCCCACCCCCCCACAACAAGAATCATTGTTTTTACAGATTGTTTACGACAAATTTCAAGAGGCTGGAGTTCTGTATTTTCCCAACCATCATGTATTAATCCTCTTTCTTCAAATTCACATTTAATCATTTAGAAAATTATTTTAGATGGATATTCCAAACAATTTTTAATCCTCATCACCACAACTGAGATCTTCCACTGAGGCTACCAGAATGACTACTAATTCATTGCTTCTGCTTTTTCCTATTTCCCCATTGGATCCCCAAATCAATTACCCAAAGCACACGAAAAAAAGTTTTTATTTTATTTTTTTTTTATTGTATATCTCTTCTCTACTGTTATCTTTTGAATATCTTTCCTTCTACTTGGAATAAAATTATGAATTCTTTCTTTGGCCTGCAACTTGCTACAAGACCTAGCCTCTGTCGACTTCCTTCTAATCTTGCATACTACCATTCTTCCATTCTTTAGCCACAAGCAAATTGCCCTTCAAATTCTCTATGAAATATGAGGCTCAGGAATCTTGGGATGTCCTCTCCATCTTTCCTTCCCAGCTTCCTGCAACATGCTTCCCTTTGTTACGCACATGGCTAGATCACTCCTTTGATCCAAGTTAGGTCAGATAACTTCTACCTAAACCAGCACTCAATATGCTATGGAGCATGATTTTCCTTCACAGAACCTATTAATAAGTGACATTATGTTATGTGTTTATTTATTCAGGTTACATTCAGTTTTCTTCTCTAAAAATGAGAAGTAAAGGGCTGATAAAAATGATCTGCTGTATTCCTGATACCTGAAACACTCCCAAGAAATAATATGTACTCAGTAAATATTAAATCTATGAATAAATAATATAATAATCTCCTTTCTCTAAACTTTTGGAAAAAATAAATTCAATGAATATTAAAGACTATAATGATATTTTCTTTAAAATGATCTTCAATCTTATTATGAAGAGAAAAGTTTTTTCTCTTTTCCCACTTGGCTACACTATATATTATTTTACGAGATCATAAAGTAATATATATTTTTGGTCGGAAGAAGAATGTATCTCACCCTGAAACCTTTAGTCTGATAGTTATTGTTTTAATATTTGCTAAAGCAAATCTTCTAAGCTTCTTCTACTGGAATGTTATTTTTAAAATGCCTTATTTGTATTCCTCTTTAAATGAGCAAAGGGAATAATCTATTCACAAAAGACTTACAGTAACTCAAATGCCAATGGGAAAATAAATATTTTTAATAAAATATTGAAGTATGTTATTTTACATTTTGTGTTGTATGACCCGTAATATAAATATGCCTGTCTGAGTATTAAGAAAACACCCTGAAAATATCCTTAGGGTCACATACAGGTAATATAAAGTCAATAAAATTGCTTCACTAACAATTTTGAGACTTCCCAAAGGTCTGGCACAGAGAGTTAAGTTTTCCATAAATTGAGAGAATATGCCCAATGCCAAAATTGAATCTATGAATCATAAGCCTATGGCATCAGAAACTTCTGGTACTCTAAATATGACTTCATCATTTTACTTAGAGGACTAGTCACAGAAAAATTATTTATTCTTCCAACCATTGAGCTATCTTACTTGTAAACAATACAATTCTACTTTTACATAGACATACACCTATAAATTAAAGAACAAAATCTTAAATAGAGACATAATGTAGATGATAAAGTTTGTCAATCTATAACATTTGGGTAGTGAAGTCCATAATTCAATATGCATTTACTAATGAGAATATTCATTACATTATTATTATTATTATTATTGAAGATCTGAAAAGATACAGATATATTTGCATGTGCATTTACACTGAAAAAACTGATTCGAAACAGAAAATCTCTTCATAATTTTAAAATGCATTATGTATTTAGGTTTATTTTATATTCTGATTTTTATATAGCTCCTCTGAAGATACCAACTTTATTTATGAGAATTTAATAACATAATTTACTTTAAAAAACATAAGGGACAATAGGAAAGTAGTAATTTCAAATTTTCATATTTTACTGTTAGTTTACTGCTTGGAGCTAGCATATCTGTGCTGTATGCCAAAAATTGTTTGTTAATTTATTTATATTTTTGTTAGTGAGTAGCTGAAATATTAGAAATACATACATAACATTTCTTGTAATTCTTTAAAAGTAGGTGTCCAAACTTTACAATCAGACTATTATTTTCTCAGAAAATAAAGACCTACAGTGAGGGCTCATGGTGTTAATGATGTGTGTGTATCTGTATATGTTTGCATCACTGCATGCTTTGAGTCATTTTCTTTTTTATATCATATGTGTGAGTTTTTATATCATTGAAATTATGTAGCAACAGTCATATTTAATGCACAACATTCATACACATGCAAAAGATTGCCTTGAAGATACACTCATCAAATATAACTTCATAGTAAAGCATGTATTATGTCTGTTAATGACATCGATTAACAAATATATACTTATCAATTATAATTAAAATGAATACTTATGTATTAACAATTATATAGCAATAAATAATTAATACATATTGACAAACAATACAGATGTTACTATTATTTTATTACTATCAAGTATGTATTATTAATTATATGACATTATTTTTATTTTTTTAAAACTGTACTCAGAGACTAATGCATTCTCAATTTCCTTTTAAATTTAATTATTTAATATAATTTATCATTTAATAAATGTTTATGTTGCTATAGTTTTTAAATGAATTTATACATTTAATACCTGTAAAGCCTTAAAAAATGTTGTCAGTGGAAAAAATCAGTAAGTTTTGCTTAATTGCATATATATTAGCTACATTTATTTCTGACTTCCTAGAAATAAACTCGACATCACAAAGATAAAGGTTTAAGGTCTAATTACAAATACTCTAATGAGTTTTGGGAAAATATAATTTAGGCTATTTCTCACACACCAAAAGTAAGTTTTCTTGGGTTAAATATTGTTAAATTTTAGTTCAGCTGAATTTGAAAATACTTAAAATCTATGTAATTAGATATTGATTGGTATATATTTGAATTATTATAGTGTACAATCTGCAATGAAGGAAAGTTACTGAAGTCTAGATACTGTCTTTTATGATTTTTATTTAATTAGTAAGCTAAAATACACACTTAAAATAGTTAATATATTATAAGTTATATGAACTTATATATCATAAGTTATATGAAAACATGTTTAATTAGAAAATAGGCATTACAAATATTATCTGACCTTGACTTTCAGGAACTATGTCTTTTAAACCTCTCTGAAGATCTAAATTTCTTGAGAGCAAGGATATATCATAACTGCTTCCTGCTGTCACTCCTATAGTAATGCTGATCTTACAAGCACTTTATCCATGGAGAAGGCTCTCATAGCATCCCTACCTCACACCACACATTCCCTTACACAGAATGAGAAACCTGCAAGTTACATATCAAAAATGTTTCCACTACTAAGATAATAAAACTTGTAATTTTATTCCTCATTCAGGTTTATAGCTTGATTTAGTTTCTACGAAGTAGCAAAATGTCTATATTTTATTGCCTAAAGTATACCATGAACTGGTAAAAATAACCAAACTTCCTACGTCAGATACAAGTGTAAGAAACAGAATAGAGTTGGGTAAAGGATGGATAAAACTCAGCACAGGCAGTAATACAACACAAATGTATAGGGAGGAGGGGCTCAACCAGAGAAAGACTTATATTGTTCCACATATGCCTAAATCCTCTTTGCCACCATTAATTCAGTATTGAACTTCTGCAGCTCTCTTGTTAGAAATTACCCTAAAAAATCTTTTGAAGTCTTTACAGTTTTAACATACAGCTTTTAAAATGTGAATACGTATATGCACTGGATAAATATATGATGCAATTCAATGATAACACATTGATTTAAGATCATTTTTCTTTTCTAAATCATTTTTTATATCTGCATAAAGATATTTTGCCTAGTTAATCCATGTATTTGTAGGAAATGTTTACAAATTGTTATTTAGTTTATATAGTTTTTGTACAATGTTTTTGACAATTTATACCTAGGACTGTTAAACAAAACATTGTTAGCCATGGTGATATTGTTGAGAGAGAAGAGTATTCTTAGTATTCTTTGCAACTTTTGTTTAATATTCTAGTTCAAAAACAAGCTTCGAATTTTCCTTCAATTTTGGGAAAAAATTGAGAATGATTTTCTTGAAGTATAATTATAAATAACAAAATATATAAAAAGAGTATAATTGAAAATCTTGAAGACCCTTAATTATAGCAGTGCAAATGTGGCACTACAGAACTTGAATTGCAGCCTAATTATTACTTCTTTATTTCGTCTTAAGAAATTGCTGGCAAATGGTTTATAGTTTTAACTTAAGAAACTAAAGTAAAATTTAGAAATAATAAAGACATTTTGGCTCAAAAATGTTGAGATAGACTATCTAGATGACTCTGAATATATTAAAATTTTAAATTACATACAGCTTAAATATGTGCATAAACTGTATATGTGGATCATAGTAAGGGATGACATATTTTTATTCATTATATAGGATATTTTCAAATTCTGATTTTTCTTTCCATTATATCTCATTCCTGTGGGTATTTGTATGTAAGTGTGCGTGTTTTTGTGTGTATGTGAATTATATTTGTGTAATTTCTAATATATATCTATTATCTGTATAGTAACTGTATATATAAGAAATGAGATTATATCAAATATACTTAGTACTCTATATCAAACTGGCTTATGCAAATAGAAATTCTAACACAATGCAATTTTCTATGTGCTATTTATTGATGTGTGTATACATACATGCACACATATAGCATAGATTTGATCAATTTTGGCAAATCCTTAGCCACTTTCTCAATCAACTTATACAACATTTCCAGCACCCTGGAAAGTTCCTTGAACAAAAACACTGCAGCTGCATGTTGTATGATTTTAGGTATTTATGATTCTATGATCTCAGAACACTTCTGCATTTGTTTAGATAGTTGGCTCTTCACTATTACTCAAATGTGGGTTATTCTTCACTGTTAATTTTCAGTAAAAGACCAAGTCTAACATCTTTTGTAGAAGCTGAACATTCTGGATAATTATTTCCCCAGTCTCCCTAAGTTTAGTGGATGTGGACTTGTGTTCTAAGCCAGATAATTGATGGGTTTAGCACCAGATTTTGACTTGAGAGCTAGTGTAGCACAAAGGCATATGACAATGCTCCCACGCTGATAGCCCCAAGGAAAGCAGCGACACTCATTTTTCTAGAGAGAGCAGGGTAGCCACTGGGACTTAAGTGCCGGCAGTGTTCGTGGGCAATCGGGTTGACTTTTACTCAGAATGTTTTTTGTCCTATGATTTTGCCTTAGATCTGGCTTTGTGACCTCTCTCTGGCTTCTGTTTCTCAACAGATTTCTCTATTCTTCTGGGTGATTCTGTATGTTGACCAAAGTCCATAAAACATTTTTGTTTTATATCAGCCAGTCATTTTTGATGCTGGCTTCTAAGGACACTAAGTAGTATAAATAAATAGATATTTTTCTGTGGTTAGGAAAAAAGAAAAATAAGTCAACATATGTTCCAAGAAATAGAGAGAAAATATCTGGTCTGTTTAAGCCAAACTACTCCAGAACAAAAAGATTTATTCTTAATATACAAGGATTGTGGAGACATAGGAACAATCTAAGAACTTAGGGAGAGTAAGTGAGGAACAATAATTAGTATGAGAACTGAAGAGACAAAATAGATTTTTTCCTTGGAGAGAAATGATATTAAGGACCAGTGTATTAGCTTCAGGACCCATTGGACTCACACATGCAGCAAAAAGCCAGCTAAAGAGACAAAATGCATTTCTGCAGTCTGCAGTGGAGGACAAAAGTGCTCCTGGCTACTCACACATTATGGGCAAATGTGAGACATCTGTTGCTTACACCTGAGAAAGCTAATTAGCTAATTAAATTCTTAGGAGGGGCAGGAAAACACGCCTGAGGTACAGGGTTTGCCCTCGCTGAAATTCGTGCTGTACTGCCAAAATGAATGTGAATTTTAATCTCTTTGACAGGGAGGAAAGAAAACAAGTAAGGATTTTATTGGAAGCCAGAAAAAAATAAAGAAGTTAAGTAAACCAAAGATACTGTATTAGCAACAAGGAGAATACACATTTCCAAAGTTTTCCATTAATTAAACTTGTTATCTAAAAGAAACATATCTATTCATGGTACTATTAGTTTTTAATATTAGGCAAATTTTTACTATATATTATATTGTATTTATCATATATGTAAAATGTTATTTATTAAACAACTTTATATGTAAAAATGCAAAATTATGCCACTCAATTATACCTATCTATAAAAACATACAATTACACTTGATTGCCAAACACTTATTAGAGCACAGAGTTAGCTGTTAATTCAGCCCACAAAGATTATCACCTATAGGTTGCAATGATTAAGTTTTGTCTACTGGCTCTATAAAGGGCATATTTATGTGAACAATATAAATATGCCTTCTATACTCCTAATTCACATAATTGGGGCAATCTCAGAATGCTAAAATTACCTATATTACAAGGTGAAACTTTATTTTACACTAAAGGTTTTGATTGGACACCGTATATAAACCATATTTTTGAATAAACTATGTGTATAGCATTTTTCTCTACTTAAAAGTCACTGACTAAAGAAGAATGAACAGCCATTTGAATTGCAAAAGTTTTAAAATATAGAACATGTGAAGGTTGATTTTATGTGTCAACTTGACTGGGCCACAGGATGCCCAGATATCTAGGTAAAAATGATTGCTCAGTGTGTTTGTGTGGGGGCTGAAGGAAGATGAGCATTTGAATTGGTAGGCCGAGGAAAGCAGATTGCCCTTCTCAGAGTGGGCAAGCATGTTCCAACGTAGCAGAACAAAAACTCTGCGGGAAGGAGAGTTTGCTCTCTCTGTCCGAAGTCTGAACAGGGATGTTCGTCTTCTCCTGCCCTTGAACAGGACTCACCACCAGCACTCTGGTTTCTAAGGCCTTCAGCTGGGACTGGAACTAACTGTACCACTGGCTTTCCTGGGGCTTCAGCTTACAGAGGGCAGATCATAAAACAGCTCAGCCTCTGTGATTGTGTGAGTCAATTCCTCACAATTACTTCATATATATATATTCATATGTATATGTGTATGTATATATGTATACACACACATATATATATCGCACATATGATAAATGTATGTACATGTATCATCTATCTACCTATCATCTATCATCTATCTATCTTCTATATATATTGTCTCTGTTTTTCAAAGAATGTTGATTTAGCTAGAACATTTGTAAACTTGCTTAAAAAATAGAATCTAACATTTAGCAGTGTTTTAAAGTACTACCTCTCGACAAGTGGAGATTTCAAAAGGTACATGTTAGTAATTTAATCCCGATAGAGGTGTCAGAACTAAAGTAAACCATTTGTATCCAAGATGAAATTAAGGAGGAAATTAAGGATCTTTTTATATTGGGTTATATTAACTCATCACAATTTGTTAGAGGTGAAAGGTTACATTTATGAATTTTTTAAAAGTACATAAAAGATAACTATGCTTTAAGAAAAAGGAGATGT
>NW_011888854.1:3346998-3354941 GCF_000151845.1 Pteropus vampyrus
TATATTTAAAGACATAGTTTTTAGAACGAGTAGGAAGTATTATTTCTATGTCTCCTTAGCATGTATCAATCAATCAAACAGCAATGTGAATATTCTTCAAACTTCAAATACCTTATAACAAGGAATACTTGGAAAAATGTAATGGAAAAGATAATTTTCAAAAGTTTGTGCTTAATAATGTGAAAATCAGAAAATACTTGTGATAATTTTAGCCAATCTAAATATCTACATAAAATCCAGTCTTTAAAATATAAGTGCTATGAATTATATTAACAGATAGGTCAATCAAAATTATAATGTAATTTATACAATAATATAATTTGTATAGATATAGAAATAATTTTATCCTGGCAGATGTCAGGTTACTCCTTCATAAAATTGGCTAATGACAGCTTGTTTGTCCATAGTATTGTTAGTGGTTCCCTTTTTTAGAGTTTGGGTAAGCAATAAGATACATGTCATTAGAGCACCCCAAGAGCTATAGGAAGAGGTTCTCATTTTTCCCAATGAATTCATGGTACAAATGGAAATGAGAAATTATAGTATATTTTTATACATTCAAAACCTTGCCTAGCTGGCTCATTTTTGCATATAAATCTACATAATATTCATTGTCATTGATTGCCTAGGTGTCATAAAATAGCTTATCTTCTTGTTGATTTTTTAAAAATTGCAATCTTTTGCAAATACCTAAATATATGATTATATTCAATTATTTTGTTTAATCTTTATTCTATATTTGAAATATGGGTTCAGCTGTATTTTCAAGTAAAAATGACCTTGGCAAGCCATTAACTTTCCAGAGCTCAATTTTCCTATTTCCAAGATGTGATAACAATACCTGCCTCTGTTTACTTTGAAGAGAGTGAAAATAACAGAGATAAGGCAAATTCTCCCAGGGCCTAAAATAGCTACTGATAGTAAACGAAATACTTTATAGAAATGGAATTTACTTTTCCTAGCCACTAAGTATAGTTTGACTGAGTTACTGTATCAAAATCATTATAGAAACTCAAAAACAGACATCCACATACAAGCATAACATAAAAATTAAATTAAGCATTAAATTGATTTGGAAATACTAAAGACCAAATTCTGTACTATAAACATAAACCCAGGAAGAAAAAGGCAAGAAGGCAGAAATTAATGCTAATGAAAAAATATTATTAAGTAATATTACTTACAAAGTGCTTTATAGTCTATAAATACCATTACATATTTTATTTAATTTGATTCTTATAATGATCATTTGAAGTAGTAGTGCAAACACCTCCCTGATCTCACAGAAAATTTTACATGTAGGCAAGGCAAAACCAGAAATGACATACTATGGAAAGCGTTTCATAGTGAGATTCCAATGAAGCACCACAAAACTTTAGGGAGAGAATAAGAAACAAAGTCACAAACAAGAAATGAGACATGTTTAGTTATAGAAAAAAAAAAATACAAAAAAGAAATGAGCATAAAAACCACTTCAGACTCCCCCTCCCCCTACCTACAGCATCACTGACATCAGCTTTCATCAAAGATCGCGTAGCTAGAAACATATTATATCTACCCTCGATAAACTATAAAACTGGGTGAAATACATAGAACAACTTCTTCCAGGCAGTGACAAAAGATAACATGAGACTGAAATCCCAGAGAGGAGACAGAGACAAGGCACGCCCTATGATCCTGCCTGATCCACACCTCAGGAAAATTCCGTTAACAGCACCACAGAGATCTGGATTCCCTACACAGCCTGGTGGTTCTCCTTGACTGAGGAGGAGCAGAGCAGACTGGTCAGCAGCTGCAGGGCATCCCAAGGTGGGGAGCTGCATAGACAGGCTGCCCACGGGTCCAGGGGGGGACCCCTGTGAGCCCATGATGGAGAGATAGGGTTTGTATGTGCAGAGTGAGACAGCCAAATGCTTCCCAAGTAGCCGCGGCCACAGAGCTGAGAATGGAAGGAACACAAGTGCAAGTGTTTTTCATAAGTCAAGGATGTATAAGCTTAAAATATGAGGTTTTTAGTGTATGTAAATTATTCCTCAATAAAGTTAATTAAAATTACATTATTATTGCTCATTTAGAAGTGTGACATGCTAGGATTAGAAGAATTATGTGATATTTTTTTAAATCACAAAACCTGTAAACAGAATGACGAAGTTAAATTTGTTAATCCTTAATTTAAAGCTAATATGGGCCTCTCTCCCATACCACATCACATTATAAATATATTATATTTATATTGCATCATGAATATATAATAATACAAATTGTATTATCGTACATCATACAATATTATGTATATCTCGATAGATATCACACATCCACACATACAGTTGATCCTCATTTTTGGTGGCAGTTATGTTCTATAAACCCATCTGAAACACTGAATCGGTAAATACTGAAACATTGCTCTCACATGAAATACGTGGTTAGGTCCCTTTAAGCCTCTAGTCTCAATGTTTTCATCAACCGATAAATACAAATTCTTGTTGAACGTGTTTCTATTAAAGACACCTCATTAATATATAGTGTTGATTCATTAGTATTGAACAGAGGTCAAGAGCCCTATGACTCACGCCTGAATGAAGCTTATCAAACACCTGTATTTCTTTGTAAGGCACATCACAGCCTTGCGGTTAGGGATAGTCGACTTGGGGGCCATTTTAAACAGTAAAATCACCAACAAAAGGCACACGAACCTGAAAAATATGACAGGGAATAAACTATGGAAATCACACATTTAAAGTCTGAGCGCTGAAACATAAAAGCAGAGCCACTTTGTCCTAGCTTCAGATGAGGACGTACATATCAGGCAACAAATTTTTCACCTCTCTGAACAAGTCTGCAAATGACCACAGAAGTGTTGTGGAATATAGATTTTGAGTGTTACAAATAAATTTTAGTGAGTAGGCAAATTTACAAATGAAATCCATGAATAATGATAACTGTATATATTTACATGTGTCAAAGTATATTATTTTTACTGAAGAATTGTAATTTATTTATTGGCTTTTTATAGGAGCAAAAGTCTTATATTTCTGAGCAATAGAGAGTTTTTGGCAGTCTCACTAAGCAACGGACAAACTGAGGTTTTACAGCAGATTTTAAAAAGCTAAAGAATTAGTCGATTGGAAGACATAACAGAAGAAAATGTATAGTCTTTAGATAAGAGGAATTATAATGTTAATTTATAAAAAGATGCATACATGGTATACAGGATATAGTGATATCGATATTGGGGTCCCAAAGGAAATAAAAGAGATGTGTGACAGAAATATTAATTGAAAAATAATTATGAATAATATCCAAAATATACGATAGATTATATAGAGAATATTAAGTCAACCAGAAAAAAAATATATTTGCATGGTGCTCACTGAATGAATTTCTAAAACTAATCTATAATTTTACAGGTCAGGATTGAACCTACTTCTCAGAAGGAGGATTGAGATGATATATGCTGGGAAGTAAGAAGGTTTCTAGTTGGATGGTAATGAGTTATTTGAATCTGCTCACATTATTGTAATTCACAAAGTGTACACTTACCTTTTATGTATATGTTACACATCGATATTATTGTTCCAAAAGATTTTTATATTATTGTTACTATTTATAAATACACGGTATTGAATCATTGATATCTTATCAAAATCTTATCTCTAGACAACCTCAGTTAAGGAAATATAAATGGTGAAAAAATATTCCCTATTTGTTGCCTCCAAATTATCGGTCATCTTTCTAAGTAATAATTTAGTATCGATTTAGCAGGAACTACTTTTACATTATTCTCACTTGAGTGACCTTATTCTGGAAAATTCTAAAACAGAATGCATCTGTCTAAGACTTAAATTTTAGGAAAAACAATGTAATTTCTCTCAGACTTATAATTGGGTGTATAAAAAGTCATGAGCTAACTGGATAATCTCTAACATAAATATAGTAACTTAATCTTCATTAAAGCTTTAAAATGAGATTTTGACCCTAGGTCTTTAAAATAAAATCGGAGGTTGAGTCAATTAAAATTTATCAGTTGTATGTTATAGAACAAATCAGAACAAGGGCAAAATTTATAACTTTGTATTCTAACTTGCACTGTATCATTTTCAAACTATAATTTTCCATATACTTTTACGTATGAATGTAATAAATGTTGACTAAATATAAAAGAGGCAAAAGGTATATATGTTTTTTTTGTTGTTATTCTTTGGATTCAGTGAGACATACGTTTAAATGACAAATTTTGTTTTCCAGATGAGGTCAGCTTGGAAACCCAAAGGCCCTTTTTTGATTCATGCAAAGTCATGTATTAACCACTTGAGATTTGGATAAAGGAGATTTAAGATTTCTCATTTCTCATTTAGAAATAATTGCTCTAATGACTTACACTCCAGTTTGTCTTCAGAAAATTATCTTTCTAAATTAGCTGACTATTGAAGGTGCTCAGGTATACACAGTGTCAAATTTGGTATTAACTGAAGTGTATTCTCTATCAGAAGAAGAAATTCCATTTGTACTTATTTATATTCAATGCTTGGCTACTGAAATATATTTAATCTCAATATCTAAATTAGTCATGCAATGAACAAAATTTACAGGATGAAAAGTTAAAGATTTTCTCCTGTTACCATCCAAAGCATGGATAAACCTTCAATAAATAGCCAACATTAAGAACAGTCAAAATAGCAAAAACATATATATCAGGTATATTAATATACTTAAATAGTATCTTGTATTAACTTTGTCATTTATATTATAAATTTATAATATTATGTTATAAATTCAGCTATTTTTAGTTATTTTTCGTGTAAATACAATACTATAAATTCTAGTTCATAAACTATTTTATCTGATTTGAAATTCGCTGCAACATAAAACCTCTAATTGTTGTCAGGCTGATTCTTCCTTAAACTCATGACTGCTGCATCAGTATAGTCATAATGTCATAGTTGAATAAAATTAGGTCTGGAAAGTTGTTAGCTCCTGAATCCTTTTTACAGTACAGTCTTAGTATCTGCATCAAACTTGGATGCTGTAAGGCTCATACTTATCTGTCCAGAAGATAGCAGGATGAGCCCTACACCGAGCCTTTCAATCATTGTTCTTGGCTGCACTGCCTCTGATTCTGTTTATCTAAGTCTTCTTTCTCTCTACTTTTTATTTAATAAAGATAGTAATATATTCTACTTTCACAGTTTTGATACTTTACTATGAAATTTTGTATTGTAAAGCTGAAAATCAAGTAATATAAAATGTACCATTCTTTAAATAAATGAATAATAGATCTTTAAATGTAAAAAAATATATAGCTAGTCCTAATTTACCACTGTAATTTTTACAATTCCTTCAGCTAACAGCGCATAAAAGTTACCTGTTATGGTTAGCGAACGAATTGATTGATCTAGTCAGATGATTTATGGAAATGGACAATCTGTGTAATCTTATGCACCAATGGGAAAATAGAATCACTAAGTACCTAATGAAATAGCTGTATTTGTACATTTTAGTAGTTTTCTTCCCCTATAAAAATAGTCAGGATATTAATCCAGGAAAAGTGGTACTGGCTATACTTTCAATGATAGGGGAACTAAAAATTGAAGTAGGAACCACAACTTTTAAATGCTACTACTTTTTGCAAAACAAACAAACTACACCAAATCATAGCATGAAAGACAGACTATCTGAGGCCAAATACACCACCGGTTAATTCATATCCATATACATTAAGACCACTGATATTCCTAACTAACAATAACTCTGCACAGAGTCATGTTTCTGAATAAAAAGGTACTGACTCTTGCAGGAACTTGGCTGGTTTAAAAAAGAAAAGATGAATCATATTGCTAAGTTCAGCTCTCCATATCCTTATAAGTACCCTTTGCCAACTCCTCATGTAATATCCCATGGGCTTCTTTGTTTCCATTCTCCATGCAACAACAAACCAATCTACTCAATTTTGTTTAACTGCAGGTATGTTGCAAGTGGTCTTTGGTTCGTGGTCTTTAACATGTGTGAGTCCTATAGAATTTTGTCTGCGACCCTCACTGCTGTAGACCAGGACACCTGAGTTGGTAACAGCGTGCAAATATGAGACTCCATTAGTCTTTACCTATTTGAGGCACCAAATTGGAAACTACCCAATATTCAGCAAGAGTAGAATGGATATATTCCTTGTGATATATCTATAAAATGTCATGTTACACAATAATGGCAATAAAAAATATAACGATACACAATGGATAAATCTCACAAACATAATAATTAAAGAAGACAGACACACAAGAAAGCATACTGCATGATTATATTTACCTAAAGTCTCCAAACAAGCAAATATAGTCAATACCGTAAGAAATCAAAATAGTGATTACTATTAGTGGAGAGGATCTGGAAGGGTATTTTGGAGGGCTTTTGAATCCTTGTCAAAGTCTATTTAGAGATCTGGGTTCTGAATATAGAGGTGTGTAAAATATTTAAAAAATTGGTATTTAATGAATTGTATAATTTTATAAGTGTGTTATATATCAATAAAAGGTTAGGAAAATAAAACAAATAAACAACAAAGCTCAAATATTAAGTAATACCTTTTCTCATTAAATCTGCTCTACCAGAGAGGCTGTAGTCTCTTATAGAAAAGTAGATAGAACAGATTTTCAATTGATTGTTGTCAGATGTTATTTAAATTTAAAGAGCTGGGTACACAAATTTAATAACATTTCATTTCAAGAAATTAAAAAAAAATCAAATTCTGCAAATTAGACTAGGTTGTTTTGAAACATTGCCCAGATATAAATTTTATTTTACAAATTTAAAATATTAAATATAACACATGTTTCTATATAAATATAAACCTATTATAATGACATATTATTTTGTGATTGCATGTGCACGCATTGGCTGATTTAAAAATATCATTTAGTTTAGCTGAAGATACATTTCTCTTTTTCTTCTTAAGCCATGCTTTACTATTAAAAGCTCAAATAGGAATGAATATCTTGTCAAAGTCCTTCTATATAACCATATATCAAAAAAGTGATTACCATTTGTGTGGAGCAAAGATTCTGACAAATGTATTTTCAACTGATAAAAAACACACTTAAACTGTGTTTTCTTAAAACCTTGTAAACTTCAAAGCTTTCTTAGACTAGCAAAACAGTAAACACTAGCTATTATAAATTGAATATGCTTATTTTGTCAAATAATTCAGTTATATTTGTCTTATTTTGAATGTTATATATTTAAAATCCTCAGTGTGAGTAGGAAACTATTTCCCCAAAGTAAGAGTTTTCAGGTGTATTCTGTGAAACATATCGAATTTATGCCAGATTAAACCCAGCTCTGACATATTATTAGAGTTGTTAAAATCTGACTGCTATAGAGCCCTTAAAATGAGCATTTTTTGAGTTATTTGGTAATTGGCCATATTTATGACCACTTACAACAAGGCTGATAAGTTAACTAAACAAAATGACATGAAAATTGGCTATTAAGGAATCTAAAATAATTGGTAAATGTGACATCAATACTCGGAAAGACACAACAAATAAACTCTTTAAATGAATAATAAATCAACCTCATTAAATGAGGCAGTATTAGCAAATGTGACAATACAATCTCCTATCTTGCTTATATACCAGCAGGAACAGATTTAAAATGCAAGTTTCATTTTTAGATCTAGCCTTAAAATATTAGCTAATATCCAAATATTATAAAAGAACATGTAATCTCAATTCCTTCTCTTCATAGACTAATTCTTAGGAATCATGCTTCCTTTTGATTTAAAAGTAAATGACAATAAGATAGTAACCTCAACCATCCATTTACAATAATTCAGATTATTTCTCCGGAAACCTATACCTATATAACAAGGTCTAAAGATAAAATTTCAACTCAGACTTGAAAGTGCGGTTAATGGTATGTTTAAAGACTGTGACTCCAAACCATCCAGTGGCTTG
>NW_011888854.1:3356471-3363175 GCF_000151845.1 Pteropus vampyrus
CATTAGAGATAATTACTTTTTCATTTTTATATATTACACAGAGACTTAGAAAATTACTTGCCCAGGGTCTCACAAATGGAAAAAAAAAGGCCAGGAGGAGATAGTAACATGAGCCCAGAAACTTTTAACTGTAACACTATACTACTTCCCTCCCAACATCTGTAATTCCCTATAGATACATAAAATGTTTCAGAATCAATCTGTTTATTCATGTTTATTCAAATTTTTTACATTAAATTATAATAAAATAATTTTATTTTATCAAGTATATATTATTATTCAAATTGATTAAACAACTTCTCTTACACATTAGTGTCCTTTATGAAAAAATTACATGTCTTCAAACTCTGTATAATTTTAGGGGATCAATAGATTCCATTTTTTCTTCTACAGAAAAATTTATATTAAATCGATTCCATATTGGCATCAGGATTTGCTTTACAACAATTACTGCAATAATTCACTCATAGTTATGTAACAGACACTTGGTAGTTGGAATACAACTTACATAAATAACTCCCAAATAGGGACAAACATAATACTAGAAGTGAATAATCTTCAGTAGATTTGCTATTGTTTTTGAACACTGACCTGTAATAGAGCTTAATGACCACTCTTTCATCATATAAATATGTTGAAGTAGGACCTAAAATGTATAAACTAATTTATATAGAGTGTAAGAATTTTACTTTATGATTCTGTATTGAATGGCCTTTCCTTATTATAGCTGATCTCATTACTTAATTGTATACTTTAATATTCATTTTTAGATAGTATAGGAAAATTACTAATCTTATCTTTAAATACTATTTAAAGGAATATAACGTGACTAAATGTTTAATTTTTAATTTTAAATTCAAGATCTTATGAGTAAAAATTATTTATATGCTTACAAAATAAGTAACACAAAAAGGAACTGGAAAGACAATCAGAGATAAAGGTTGAAATAGTGGTTTGTTGAGGACAAGTAGGTGATTATGTTGTCTATTAGTTGATATCTCTTAGATAGATAATAGATGATAGATAGATAGATAGATAGATAGATAGATAGATAGATAGATAGATAGATAGATGATAGATAGATAGATGATAGATAGATGATAGATGGTAGATAGATAGATAGATGATAGATGATAGATGGCAGATAGATAGATAGATAGATAGATAGATAGATAGATAGATAGATAGATGATAGATGATAGGTAGATGGGTTAAAAGGTAAAAGAAGAGAATAAAGAAAGGGAAGGAAGGAAGGAAGGGAGGGAGGGAGGGAGGGAGGGAGGAAAAGATAGAAACACTTTCCTTTTATGAGATGCTTACGCATGTTAGCCATGTTTTCCCATTACAAGGGTATAACCAGTTTCTCTTGATTTACCATCAGACATCAGATAAATGAGCTGAAATAGGTTTCTTAAATGACGGACCAGCCTCTCTGTTCGAGGGTGCCCTATACTTGAACACTGAAGGTTATTGTGCAGTTAACTAATTACCAGTCACAAACAAGGCAAACTGAAGAATCATTCTCCCTACAAAACACAATATACAAAAAGGTATAGCCAATAATTACTAATATGATACTGTAAGCAAAATAAGGACATGCAAGAATGGTTTCAAGAGGGAGACATCAGGCTTAAGGAGAGGTCACAAAAAAGTACCCTTCTTCCTACAGCATGTAGGTGCAAAAAGAACACCAAACTCTTCCCTTTTATCTCAGGCCCTATTTTTCTTCAAATTTTGAGCCTTAAAAATTAGAAAAAAAAAATTAGTTTCCTAAGGATCCATACCTTACTGGATAAACATTAGTTGACCAAAAAGAAGAAGAAAAAAAACCTATGAATTAGTTTTTTCTTCTATAGCAGTCTCTCTCAATAAAGTGCCATCTTTCAAAAGTTATTAGTTGATGTGCTTAGATGTACTCATTTTAAATTTGTCAGTTGAGAATGAATTGCACATATTTTATGTAGCACTAAGTGTAAATCATCCTATATCTTAAATTATCCCACCAATTAGATGCACATTACAAAAAAAAAACTCTCCTAATTTAAGGAAATCTTTATGTATAAAAAGTTACATTATTTGGTATTTTGCCCCTAACACCTCAGTATAAGAATAGCTCAAATAATATAAATCAAGGTGAGATAATTTTATAACATAGAATTTCCAGATATAAATTATCTTATAAAGAACATTTTTTTTTCTTGCAAATAAATCCATTATATTCTTTTAACAAAAAATGACTGCAGCAAGATGCTACATGAATTAAAGTTAAGGACAGAAACATCAATACCTAGCTCAGCTCTAATCCAGCTATGGAAGAAATATCTATTCTGAGCATTCATGATTGAAGTTTATCATTACCCAGTAGATCATAAAAGGTTAGGCAGTTTCAAGTTTTCTATTAGTTAAAAAAAATTAAGACAAGATGACTTTGAACATATTCTCTTTTTTATACTACCGACATTAAGAGTAATTTAATTTAATTTTATTTTGTTTTGTTTTTTATTAAATTTATTGGAGTGACGTTGGTTAACAAAATTACATAGGTTTCAAGTGTACGATTCAATAACATGTCATATGTATTGCATTGTGTGTTCATCGTCCAAAGTTAAATTTTCTTCCGTCATCATATGTTAGGCCCCTTTACTCTTATCTACCTGCGTCTTTTCCCTCTTCCTTCTGGTAATCACTAATCCACTGCTCATGTCCATGAGTCTCTGTTTGTTGCTTTCAGTTTTTATATCCCACATATAAATGAAATCATATGGTTCTCAACTTTTTCTGACTTATTTCACTTAGCATAATTATCTTAAGATCTATCCATGTTGTCATAAATGGCAGTGTTTCATCTTTTCTTATGGCTGAGTAATATTCCTTTGTATATATGTGTCACATCTTCTTTATCCAGTCATCTATAGAAGGACACTTCAATAGTTTCCATGTCACGATCACCATGAATAGTGCTGCAATAAAAATCAAGGGTGCATATATCTTCACAGATAAATGTTTTCCAATTTTGGGGGGTAGAAACTCATAAGAGGGATTGCTGGGTCATACGGTAATTTTATTCTTAATTGTTTGAAGAACCTCCATACTGTTTTCCATAGTGGCTGTAACAATTTACATGGCCACAAACAGTGTTTGAAAGTTCCTTTTTCCCTACAACCTCTCCAACACTTGTGTCTTGTTGATGATAACCATTCTAACAGGTGTGAGGTGGTATCTCTTTGTGGTCTTGATTTGCATTTTCCTTATAGCTAATGAAGTTGAGGATCTTTTCATATGTCTGTTGGCTATTTGTATAACTTCTTGGAAGAAGTGTTTGTTCGGGTCCTCTGCCCATTTTAAATATTTCAATATTTAAATATTTCATTTTATCTTTTGCATATTTTGTTTGAATTTTTAGCTATTTTTTTATCATTTGGGTTTTCCAATAATTGCCTTTAAGTTTTATCAAAGTGATGCTATATCTGTACCACATGTATTTTAATGCGCAGTATTTTTTTATTTAGTTACAAATATAATATTCAATATGCTAATGTGATTTCTCCTTTGAATGAAACTTTATTGAATGGTATGTTTTTATTTTCCAAATATATGATAATATTAACTATTTTTCTGTTTTTTAAATTTTCTTTGTATTCTGAGAATATGTTTGATGTCAATTTTTAAAATTTTGCTTTTGTTTTCTTGTCAATATAGGTAAATTTTCTAGATGAATGAAATAAAAATGCAAGTTCTGATATGGGGAAACAAGATTACATTCACATATAGATTACTCTTTCCAGTAATATAATTCAAATATTCTACAACTTTACTCTTTATTTTGTTTGTTTGAAATATCAACTTTTATAAGATTTGTGTTAATTTCTCTCTGGTTAGTTCTCTGTTATTTTTTCAGTTTTTGCTCATAAATTCTGAATCATTTTTTTGTTACTAACATTCCTGGTTAATATGTTCCTGTTTGTTTACTTTTATAAGCCCCTCCCTATAACTTTCATGATTTTCTTTTGAAATTTTATTTCGTCAGAAATATATATTGATATATTTTATATCTCTTATTTTGTTAAATTCTTCGGCATTTTATTTCCTTTTTTTGTTTATATTTCTAATTTTATTTTAAAAAATGCAAAGACAGCAATATCTCCTTATAACTTTTTAAGCTTTTTGATGTCAAACATTGGTTTACAACCCTTCAATTCAGGCATCTAAATTTAAATTTTAAAGTAGAACCTTTTTCCAAATATACTAAATTCTATGGCTCCCCTTCTGGGAAGGAATCTCATAAACTTTCAGACATATACAATATAAAATAATCTCTGAGTAGGCTCACAGACCCCTGAACCTCTGGTTTATTATTACATTTTTAAAAAATGTATTAATAATAATTTATGTATGATTAGAGACAGAAAATAAAATTCAATGATATCACATTTAGTAAAAAATAAAAAAGCCTTACATTTCAAAATAAATTGCCCACTCTATGTAAAATTATATTTTTTATAACCTAGATTCATAAGATCACTGTCACAAATTCAATATGATCATACAACAAAGACTCTAGTTTGTTGAAAATTTTATTTATATATTTTTTCTAGAAATATTGTTGCCTAGAAACCTATTCATTGAACACTCGCCTATGCCTAGTCTCTCTCCCAATGATTTTTTTAAATCATATTCCCACATTTTTGAATCATTCCTCCAATCAGTCTTAAGAGGTATGCTAGTAAATGTTTTCCCATTTCTCCTATAAATTTAAGAATACGAAAGATTACATTCATGTTTTTTGTTCCTTCTGATAGTCTAAAATAGTAAAATCATGGAATACGTGCATCCTTGATTACCTCAGATTCTCCCAAGGGAATGGAGAATTCATCATTTTCAGTTTACCATTTTGCTTCTATATCATATTTTATCAGCTAATATAACCTTGAACCCTGTAATTAAAAATTATGTTATTCTAAACTTATCTTTTCTGAACCTAAGAACTACATATACCATTTGGCATTCTTGAGAGGAACTAGACACAATAAGTAAAATTAGAAAAAGATGAATCACTCAAAATTCATTAACAATTAAAAAAAAAAGTTTGTCCAAATTTGATGAATCATAGAAAGTAGATCACTGGGACAAAACATGTTTTATATTATTAACTAGATAAAGTGAAGTCATTCTTTTTATAAACAAAATTTAAAGAATAGCCAGTGACTAACTGCAAGATTGATAGGAAAATAAATACTGAGCAATCTGGTTTCTAACCAGTTCCTCAAAATATGTAATTAGTTTAGCTGCTGACATTTCATATAAACATTTAGGTTAATCCGAACCTCTTTGTTGTGTGCATGTATGTACATACACACATTTTCATAATAGTGCTGCTTGTATTAAACTTTTTTCAGAGGACAGAAATCATGAATGTTTCATTAACCATATTCAGTTACCTATGAGAGTGTTATGAGGAGATAAGCACTTATTAAATGCTATTGTTTTTATTTAATAATGATGATGAAAAGAAAATATAAATAAAAAACAGACATTTGCTAGAACAAAACACACTTTCTGTGCATGGAAATATCCTGCTTAGATGCAGTATTCTTTTACTAATTAAAATAAAAAGTCTCTTTGATAGTATTATTTTATGAAAGCTTTTACCAAAATGCTTTTTAAAACTTAAATTATTGAACATGACTAGAACTCACTCTAATAAAAACTCACAAAGAGAATACTTGACCAAACAATGTGAATATATTTTTACAATTTTGAAAAATATTACATTGTATATGTTTAATGAAAAATTTAAGAATAAATTTTGATATGATAATATGAAATGATTAATGGAAATTTATTTTATTACACAAGAGAAAGGCTTAGAAATCTTGAACAGAATAATCTATCTTTGAGATCCTTTGACAAATAATGTTATCTCTACCTTAATTGTTGATTTTATAATTTTCTAGCTCTCTTCTCATTTGAATTACTGCTTGTCCTACAGTTTCATTAGCCTACTATTCTCAGTATATTACTTCATGGAAAGATATAAATAGAATATGCTAAAATGAGAGCTATAAATTCTTTAATGTTGAGAACAGATAAATGTATTTTAACTTAAACCCTTTGAGTATATTTATCATATGGCAGTTTATATTGCCATGGAATCTACAATCATATCTCAGAAATTATTTTCTCTACTTCCCACATTTAATAACATTGTATGAAAGTACCGTGACAGAAGTTTTTTTTAAAAAAAATCTCATACGTCAAAGTATTTTAAGCACGTTAACTTTAACTTTGCATACCCTTTTGGAAGTTTCAAGTGTTTTCATGGGAAAAAGAGGACCTTTTATCAACCACATAAACGCTCTGTCTGGTTTTTAAACATTTTCTATAAATAATGCTACTGCTTTTATATTACAATCTATGAGCACAAGAAAATCATGCAAATATCCTGTGACTAAAATGTAATGTTCAGAATACAGAGAACCTGAAATTTATTCTATTTAAGGAAAAGCTTTTTTTCTCCTTCAATGCCCACATAATGGGTTTTCAAAATAAATATGCTTAATTTTGTTCTCCTGTCACTCAGAAGAAAAGTAGTGAACATATTCTTTGGTTCTTAAAAATAAAGTCTTAACATTGACATTTTAGTAAACGAACACATTTTATGTTAATGCATTTAAGAACTCTTTACAGAAATCCAAACTCTTCAC
>NW_011888854.1:3363225-3369628 GCF_000151845.1 Pteropus vampyrus
TCACTCAAAATTCATTAACAATTAAAAAAAAAAGTTTGTCCAAATTTGATGAATCATAGAAAGTAGATCACTGGGACAAAACATGTTTTATGTTATTAACTAGATAAAGTGAAGTCATTCTTTTTATAAACAAAATTTAAAGAATAGCCAGTGACTAACTGCAAGATTGATAGGAAAATAAATACTGAGCAATCTGGTTTCTAACCAGTTCCTCAAAATATGTAATTAGTTTAGCTGCTGACATTTCATATAAACATTTAGGTTAATCCGAACCTCTTTGTTGTGTGCATGTATGTACATACACACATTTTCATAATAGTGCTGCTTGTATTAAACTTTTTTCAGAGGACAGAAATCATGAATGTTTCATTAACCATATTCAGTTACCTATGAGAGTGTTATGAGGAGATAAGCACTTATTAAATGCTATTGTTTTTATTTAATAATGATGATGAAAAGAAAATATAAATAAAAAACAGACATTTGCTAGAACAAAACACACTTTCTGTGCATGGAAATATCCTGCTTAGATGCAGTATTCTTTTACTAATTAAAATAAAAAGTCTCTTTGATAGTATTATTTTATGAAAGCTTTTACCAAAATGCTTTTTAAAACTTAAATTATTGAACATGACTAGAACTCACTCTAATAAAAACTCACAAAGAGAATACTTGACCAAACAATGTGAATATATTTTTACAATTTTGAAAAATATTACATTGTATATGTTTAATGAAAAATTTAAGAATAAATTTTGATATGATAATATGAAATGATTAATGGAAATTTATTTTATTACACAAGAGAAAGGCTTAGAAATCTTGAACAGAATAATCTATCTTTGAGATCCTTTGACAAATAATGTTATCTCTACCTTAATTGTTGATTTTATAATTTTCTAGCTCTCTTCTCATTTGAATTACTGCTTGTCCTACAGTTTCATTAGCCTACTATTCTCAGTATATTACTTCATGGAAAGATATAAATAGAATATGCTAAAATGAGAGCTATAAATTCTTTAATGTTGAGAACAGATAAATGTATTTTAACTTAAACCCTTTGAGTATATTTATCATATGGCAGTTTATATTGCCATGGAATCTACAATCATATCTCAGAAATTATTTTCTCTACTTCCCACATTTAATAACATTGTATGAAAGTACCGTGACAGAAGTTTTTTTTAAAAAAAATCTCATACGTCAAAGTATTTTAAGCACGTTAACTTTAACTTTGCATACCCTTTTGGAAGTTTCAAGTGTTTTCATGGGAAAAAGAGGACCTTTTATCAACCACATAAACGCTCTGTCTGGTTTTTAAACATTTTCTATAAATAATGCTACTGCTTTTATATTACAATCTATGAGCACAAGAAAATCATGCAAATATCCTGTGACTAAAATGTAATGTTCAGAATACAGAGAACCTGAAATTTATTCTATTTAAGGAAAAGCTTTTTTTCTCCTTCAATGCCCACATAATGGGTTTTCAAAATAAATATGCTTAATTTTGTTCTCCTGTCACTCAGAAGAAAAGTAGTGAACATATTCTTTGGTTCTTAAAAATAAAGTCTTAACATTGACATTTTAGTAAACGAACACATTTTATGTTAATGCATTTAAGAACTCTTTACAGAAATCCAAACTCTTCACAGACCTGTAGTTGTGTCTTATTCCAATGATTTACTGTAATGCCATCAGAATGTATTAATTTAATGCTATTAGGAACAAGCAATATCAGTGAAGTCATTCTCACTTTTTAAAATACAGTAACAGTCTTAGAATGCATATTACCTACTTATAATCTACATTCACAGTTCTGATTAGTTTTGCTCTTAATATCACTGTGAGAAGTTATATTTTTTAAATAATAATAGTTGCCAACTATTGACTCTTAGATTGAATAGTGTAAACAAATATAAGTGATGTTTAATTAATGTCATTTTTGTGTTGTCAGAATGGTGAAGGACTGTATAGAAAAGTAAATGAAAGCACAT
The DNA here is from genome assembly GCF_000151845.1 of Pteropus vampyrus. Lineage (NCBI taxonomy): Eukaryota > Metazoa > Chordata > Mammalia > Chiroptera > Pteropodidae > Pteropus > Pteropus vampyrus. The sequence goes on from NW_011888854.1 coordinate 3,365,223, forward strand.
GGACTTTATTGCTTACATATTTCATGCAAGACGCTCTGCTAATACTTGGTGATATCACTCTGATTACATCACTAAATGCAGGTCCTCACCAGCTTTTTTTTCTTCTCAAAAACATTATGAGTTATAGTATTATTTTTTCTATTTCAAATGAGAATTCTGAAATAAAAGATGGTGTCCTTCAAAAGAAGAAATTTAATAAGAATCAGCACAAGGGAAGAGAAAAATTATTATATCATCCTATATCTATAGTTCAAATGTGTATAATTAAAAAAAAAATCTCATTTCTCTAACAACACATATCAAACGGTATTGACTTTCCCTTCTATAATATCTCTCTTGAATCTCTCTTCACTATATTTGCAATTATTTTATTATTTTAGAACCTTACTTCCTTTAAATTAGGAAAAATAACTGAAATGTTGATATTGCTCTAGATCTATTTTCTTCTTGCTAATTTCCACCAATGCACCTATTACACATTACTGTCTGATTATTTCTGATAGACTAGGGATCTAATAATGGCATTTCTTTCTTCCAAAATTATTAATGATATTCCTGTATGTACAGATTAAATGAAAACTCATTTATCTATAGTCAAAAACATCCACCATCTTGTCCAACATAACTTTAAAACTTAGTCTCATTTAGTTCCTTCAAAAATCCTACAGTATTATCATATTGTTATTTAAATTTTCATTTTTTCGTTTCACTCCTTCTTGACTCATTAATTAGCCACATATTTGCCTTATCTCACTTTTTTTTTTCTGTGAATGGATATGAGAAAAGACTTGTCCTCCTGCCCCATCTGTTTTCAATTTCTAATCATTTTTAATAGCACAAATAAATGGTACTTCTTCTGCATACTCTTTTATTACTAAGTGAAAATAATAAAAAAAAGTTTTTCTGTGTGCTAGAAAATGGAATGACAATGGAGTATAATAAAACAAGCATAAAAGCCAAATATTGAAATAACGATGAGATGAAATTGGGATTAAAGTTTCTTAGGAACAAAAAAATATATAGCTCAGATATAATAAATAGCTCGTATCAGTGATATATAGGAATAATCATTTAAGAAGAACATACACACATACACACACACATACATATATAATTAGGTGGGAAAAAAGCTTGAGATGATCAGCAAAAATGCAGTCAAAGTGCCAAAGGTTAATAAATGAGAAAGATGAAAATGGACATAAAGTATGGTGTAAACATTTCAACAGGAAGTTAGTTCGTGTGGAAAAAAAATATTGCCCAAAGAGTAGAAAACAGATTTTTTTCTTGAAGTGCGAATTGACATTATATTTTGAAATATCTCAGTTTATTCTGTCAAAAATGTTTGACAGTGATCTCTACCAAATATATCCCAGGTAAGTATTTAGAAAATATATATAGTTTTTTTGTTATTAAGGCATGACATTTGAATTTTCTATTAGGTTTGGGTGTGGACTAGCTTAGGTGAAAAGAAAGGACAATCATATTTCATTGTCAGCATCCATTTGCTGAAGACAGCAGAAACGCCTTAAATATGTTAAGTTAAAAAATATGATTTGAGATATTTACAGCTATATAGTAATTGAAATATAAATAAAATTTGCAGATCTTCTTAAACATGAAATATAAATATTACCCTATAGGGGGGAAATGAAAACCTTGGAGAATACAATCAACAGAATCAAAATGTGGCACACATGTTTCGTGATGACTGTTTTGTATCACTAGTGGAGACACTGAACTGATTCATGTTTAAAACTAGACAAATAGACAAATACAAAGCAAAAACTATCAAATGGTAACTATTATAACTTTCTCAATACATAAGCGAGCAATTATTAGGAGATGAATATAGTTGAGAGGAGATATATGTTCATTAATTTCCTCAATTATGTTAGGGAGAGTTTATAGAAAATTACATATATAAATAAAATTTAATTTAAGAGTTTTATTGAAATTATAAAGAGAACTATCAGAATATTTAAAATTAATAATAATATAAATAACCTAGATTGGAAGGGGGATCGTGAATAATAAATACTGAGGAAATGTGTGTTTATTTTTTATTTTTTTTATGTTAGGGTTTCTATTAGTATATGCTGACATTGATTAATTAGGAAATGAAGTCTATATAACAAAACTATATGAAATGAGTCTACAGAAATATTAAAAGAAGATTAGAAATACCCCAGGCAGGAAGTTGAGAGAAAATATGTACATGAACACAACTGAAAACAAAAGTTACCTAACCAAATTAATATATTGAAAATATAATACGAGCAGACAGAAAAATTTAAATAATAATTTTTAAAGCTATGTATTCCAGTTACTAATCCATAGAAAATCACCTCAATTGTCAATGTCAACAAAGAACACACTCACTAACTCTAGAGGTGAGACATTCAGACAGGACATAGTAGGGATGATTTTACTCTGTTCCACTACTTTTCCATTTACAGATGAAAGACTGGGAGCTGGACGCCTGAGAAGTCTAGCTCACTCCCACGACGAGAGGTTGATCCTGAACTTAGCTGGGTGTTTGGGCAAAACATGCGGACTCTCCATGTTGCTGAAATTTAGTCACAACATGGGGACAATCCCTTAAAAGAGACTCAAATGAAGTTGACTTCTCTTTGATGGCCTACCCTTTCACCACATTTTATTCAATAGAAATAGTCACCGAGACCAGTGCACACTCCAGGGGAGGAGAACAGATCCAGCTCTCAACAGAGCAGTGTAAAAGGACTGGAATATGACGGTGTAATTATATTTGGAAAATGAAGTCTGCCACAATTTAAATACGGAGAAAAAGCATGAGCAAGCCAGTACCAAAAATTAAAAGCAATGAGTTTGAAATAGATACATTTGTGGCACCAATAAATGAATGAAATAATGAATGAAATGAAATAATGCACTTAAAATTTGTCTTCAATTGCTTAAACAGCAAAAACTATTTGTTATATATAAAAGTACTATCTGAATCAAAGTGGCTTAGAACATTAAAACAACAACAACAACAAAAAAAAACAAAATAAACCTACGATTACTCTCTGCTTATTTAAAATAATTAGTGTAAAAGGAAGCATATAATTTCTGATTGAGTTTAGTTTTAATGGCTTTGTATTAATTAAAATAGGTAATGTATACTCACATTTAGTACCAGACACAAATGGCTAAATACCATTTTATACATAATTAAATATTCTCAACATTTGTATGAAATAAGCACTATTATGAATATTATTTTGCAGATATGTAAAATGAGGCTGAGACAGAGTTAATGGAAATGCAGAACTTAAATCTTGATTGTCTCACGAGGTTTGTAACTATTATTTTATATAACTTAACAGTTATAATTTTAAGCTTAATTTTTAAAATTTTGATGTATCAATTTCAAATTAAAGTTGACAGGCGATGTTTTATCTAGTTCAAACATCTACATTTTTACTATGCACATTCATAATATACCTATTCAACTGATAAATTTTGACACAAAAATTTACTTGAATTACAAAATACTTCACTTTCTCTCAGTTCTAGACCTCAGTTGAACTGACACTTTCTTTTCATGATAGATACTACATAACACTCTACAGCGTTTGAACTATGTGAGTCAATAGTGATAATCACTTCTATTATCTCCTTTAATATTTATCCACTAAGAGTATGATATTTAAATGGGTCTGACTTTATTTATAATTTCTAACAATGACCAAAGGATTGGACACGAAACAGCCTTTTCAAGTGAACAAAACCGGAAAAATTAGCATAAAACACTATAGATGGTGTCTGACTTACAGTGGTTGGATTTTTTGACTTTCTGATTGTGTGAAAGTGACTTGGTTTCAGTAGAAACCATACTCTGAATTTGGGATTTCAATCTTTTCTCCGACTACTGATGTGCAGTATGATGCTCTCTCGTGGTGCTGGGTAAGGGCAGCGAGCAGCAGCTCCGCCATCCACAAGATCACACACGACCCAAGGGTAAATAACTCATACTCTACAGTGTGCTGTGTTGCCAGCGGTTTTTGGATATTGTGTTTTTGTTCTTGTGTCCCATCATGTCTACAAAACACCTATCTGTATTCTGCTTCTGGTGAGATGAAAAAGGCAATTTTCTTGAGTTTCAAGATATAAGATGAACTCTTGAAGTGAAATTCAAAATAATTGCCCAGCTGTAGGTCAGTGTAAGTGTTCTGAGCACATAAAATGCAAGCTGGGCTAAGCTATAATTTTCAGTAGGTCGTGTGTATTAGATATATTTTGGCTTGTAATATTTTCAATTTCAGGTTTATGAGGACCTAACCCCATAGTAAGTCAAGGAGCATTACTATGCTATAATCTGAATAAGTTGAAGTTACCATTATCCAGACTAATGATGGTAAAGGATATTTGATAGTCAATCATAG
>NW_011888854.1:3369678-3378832 GCF_000151845.1 Pteropus vampyrus
AAGTCAAGGAGCATTACTATGCTATAATCTGAATAAGTTGAAGTTACCATTATCCAGACTAATGATGGTAAAGGATATTTGATAGTCAATCATAGCTATCCATTAGGCAAATCTATTTGTGCAAGGTATAATCACATATAAGAAAGGTCAAGATGGTAAAAAGAACACTGGACTTAAAAACTCAACGTGGCTGTGAGTCTCAGCTCCATTAGTTATAAATGGAAAATCTCGACTATGTTATTTAGGCTTCAGACCCATTTATTTACTTATTCATAATGGAAATAATAAAACCAAGCCTCACAAGATTATCTAAATAAATTAAGTGATAGATTACTAAATGAAAAAAAAAATATATATATATATATAGAGAGAGAGAGAGAGAGAGATATATTAAAATGTAACTGGAGGTTTTATTAGGATTCTAAAGAAAAACCACAGGGTATATATGATAATGAGAATGGGGGCGGAGCGGAGTGAGTGCTTCGAATTGGCAGGTAAGGTAAAGAATCTCTGAGGAATTGACAAATACGCTAAGAATTGAAGAGTAAAGAAGATCATCCGGTCACATGAAAATTGCACGTGGATCTTTCCAAGTAACGAACAGCCAGCACATGGGACAATGACAGGAAGAGCTTCTCTCAATTCGGGAGCAGAGTAAGGAGGAGAGTGTTAGAAGAATGTAAGGATGTAGTACAGGAGAGTCCAAAAAGGACTTTTCAGACAATATCGTGCGAATGAGATTAAGATGGAATGAATGATGAGCTAAGAGGAAAACTTAAAAATGATGCTTAGGTGAAATAAAACAAGACAAAACATTTCTTTGAAGGTCTCAGTATGGAAATCAATAGCGACACTGACAAGAACAGCTAAGAAGAGAGCTTTGCACATAGCTGGCACATTTCGGTGGTTTAAATAATGAATGTAGTACATTTCTTTCTGACATTATGCAGAATAGATAACCTGAAATCTTCCCAATACATCATAGGCAGGAGTTACAATTTGATCTTTAGTTGTATGAAGTAGATTGTGTTGAGTATCTGGTTTTCTAGACTGGAAAAAAACTAACGCATAAAGAAATAAAATAATTTTCAAAACATCACAAAGCTAGTAAACTGATTTCTAGATCACAAACTTCTAATTATTACACTAAACAGCTTCACTGATACATTGAATAAGATTCCTCAATTTTTAGATCATTGTTAAAGACTAAAAAACACAATTCAGAAAAGAAAAAGTTGTTTTCCAAAGGAAGAAAGAAAAAAGAAGGAGCAAAGAATGGTGTGCTGGGCTTGCTCAAATAGTCTTGCAAGATCAGGTTATTATTTTGAGCACTTTTGCGAAGCAGTTAAAGCATTAGTATCTTGAAATTGGCCATGGAGGAAGTATTTAAATCAAAGATTTCAGCAAATCTTACAAATCAGAGGGTTTTCTCCACTCACAATCCAAGCCACAGATACCACAATCGGTGAATAAACTGATTAATTCATATAAATGACTGTGGGTTGTTGAAAAAAATAACAAAAATAAGCACTATTACACAGTCATAAGAAAAGATGAAATACTGCCATTTGTGAAAACATGGACTGATCTTGAGATTACCATGCTAAGCAAAATAAATCACACAGAAAAAGTTGAGAACTATGATTTCACTTATGTGTGGGATATAAAACTGAAAGCAACACACAAGACAAGCAAACAAACAAAAACTCATAGACACAGACAACAGGAAGGGGGGAGGAAGATATTTAAAGCCATGTTCTTATTGAACCTAAAGGTTTTGTTATTGCTTTCACAAATATTTACTATATATAAATGAAATGTATAATATAAAAGTTAGGGGCTAGGATTCACACTTTGTAAAACTTTTTTAAAAATGTAGTCGAACTGCTAGTTTTCCCTCTATTTTATCTTTCATTTTGTCTTCCTTTATAGTCATCCAAATAACTTTTTTTTTCCATTTGGTATACTATTTTACTAAAAGAAACAAGAGTACACATCTGCCAAACATATAATTTATTTTCTACCTTGCCTACATCTCTGCTTTATTGCAATTTTCATAAAATGCATTATATAAAACAGCTAGATTTGAAAATATATATTTTACAGTCAACATTTGATTGTGAAAATGGAAACATTATTGGAATAAAATACGAATAGATAATAAGCTTTACTTGTGTATTTCTCCATCTTTTCAACTTGATCAGGTAGATTGATGGCACTTTAAATAATGTGTTAAAATGAGAGAATACATTAATAGAAAAGAACATCATGGAAAACAGGAAAGCCTTTCCATTAAGAGCTTCAGATATGAAATGTTCTATTCAGACACAAACTAAACCTAAAATGAGAGTTTTTTTTTTTTTTTAAACTGAAAGAGCTAGAGAATAATTAAAGGTAATTGGCATGTTATTATTCTTAAAAGGTTCTCTTTTCTGTTCTAAGAATACCAGGGAACAATTGAATAGATAAAAAGTGAACTATAAATTGCCAAATACATCTTTTGTATAATAATATAGCTTTCTAGACAAAGGATATTTCAAAGCCCTGAACAAGAGGTGTATTTGCCTGACTGGCCTCATATCCTGTTTGGCCACAGTGAAGCTGGGTCAGATTTTTAAACTCACAGAGTTAGAAGCTACCTTAATGGGTTAAGAAGGAATCAAAAATGAATCTGATAAACTTGAGGGAGATCAGTCGGCTGGCAGAATTTAACATTAGGTGAGTAGAAAATTGCTTGACCTCTGCTTTAAAAGAGGTTATAACAAAGATTGGTACCCACTGCATAACACACACATACATATATTTGGATATATTTAACAACTCTATCACACACACACACTCATGCACACCTTATTTTTCTACATCATTACACACTTTACCAACTTATAGTAAGTAGTCATTTTTAGAGGAATCACTAATTAAAATAAGATATAGAATAGAAGAATTAATTATCTCATGGAGATTGTTTTACTTGGCATCGATGCATAGAGAAATAAGTAATTCTTCCAGGAATAAATGCAGTATAAGAGGGAAAAATATATAGTTATGGAAGGTGTAAATGGTCATATAATTATGGAACATTTAGGTAAATTAGTATGCATCACTTATATAACAAATGAAAAACCCAGGAGAAAATATTCTGGCCCACAAAGAACCATACTGCACTGAAAAGACTATGTTTATATTTTATTACTCCATACAAGAATCTATTGCTACAGCAAGAAGGAAAAAAAAAGACAAAATGCTAAAGAAAAAAAAAAAAAAAAGCTACTTTTGAAAGTAAAATATTTTTATATAATCATGGCTAGAAAAAATAAGTGGAAATCGTGTGTGATTACAGAAAGTTGCATATTTTTATGTACAATTAAGGGAGGAAATTCTCTGAGCTTCCGTTGGCCAGTTGCTGAGAGGGTTAGATTTAGAGGTCACATCTAAACAAGGAGATGTGGCTATTGGTATAAATGCCTTTTAATATTGTTTTAAATATGAATTTAAAAGGTCTTGTTTATAAGTAAACAAGAAAGGCAATGTGTGCCTGTGGGCATGGGTTGGACAGAGTTAAAGAGCTTGGTAAATTTGTGGGTAGAAATATGAGGAAGTTCTCTTCTAAATGATTTTATTTTGTTAGTAAATCTTAAGAAATGTCTATAAGCAGAGAGTTAAGAAGAAGGTGGACAATACTGGAGGTTCGAGCTGAGAGCAGATGGTAGGGGTCTTTTTCATCTCCTCAGTCTATGGAGGAGGGAAATTATGAGAGAAATGATCAGAGAAATAGAAGTGCATAATCAGGCAGCTCTTAGGTTCACTCAACAATCTCTATGAACAAATATCTTTAAGAGAATAAAAAGGCATTTTTCAGTCATCTGACAGACATGTTACCCTCTCCTCTGGTTTGTGCTGGTTAAAACTGGGCTTTACAAAGGTAAAGGAAGTATGGCAGGGGGTTAATCTTGCCCAATTTGAAGTCATCCAGAAAGACTCCTTTATAATCTAAATGTGCATTTTGAGCTGTCATTAATCGGTAACCCTTACTGATGCAGACTAAGTGACACACCAGTAAACAGAAGTGAAAAGACTATATTGTATACTTTATTTATATAAATCTTGGTGGCTTTTTTGTTTTTAATGTTTTTTGAATAAAAAAATCAGTCTAAGAATGATACCTACTAACTGTCATTTGTTTATAGAGATGCTGCCGGGAACTTTATACAGACTGTTTATTATCTTCTCATAGATTTTAAAACAGAGGCAATGTCATTCCTACTTTATAAGAATGAAATCTGAAATTCAAATTAAATAATTTAGTCAAGTTTATATAGCTGGCAAGCTACAAAGCTAGAGCCAAAGAGAAGTATGGCTGAGACCTGTTTTTTTTTTTTTTCTTTTTTTAATACAAAGACTGACAATTACATGAATTGTTTATTAAAATGATAAGAAATTATTGGTGAATATGTATTAATGGGTTAAAATATGACACAAAGGAAATGTGTTTTAGTTATAATGATCATAAAAGTGATGTAGCATCTTTATGTCTCCTTGAAAACAGTTTATTATCTGAAGATATTTTTACTTCAACATGTTTATGCTTTTAATTTAATGCTAATATAATATTTGTAACCTGAACAATTTAAATACTTTAAGAGTGGAATCTCAATTGATAAAAATTTATTATTCAATTAGTACTATATTAAGATTTCTGTTTTGCCCCACAAAGCAATCCCTAACAGGTTATTACAGACAATTTTTGTTCTGAGTCAAATTTTTTTCAAGTTTCCTCAGTGAAGGAGACTTTGCAAAGTTATCTTTAAACTCAACACTGTGAACTCAGGTCACAGAGGTAAGGAGGAACTATTATATTTGCTTTTAGCACCTACACATTGTAATAAAAGGATATTAGATGCAATTCAAATTAAACTTAATTTGAGGATAACCCCAGGCATTCAGTATTTCTTGTAATTTTGGACTGGCTATTGGAAAGTCGTTCAGTTTTGCCTTAGAGCACCCACTGACCTCAGACCAAAAAGCAGAAAAACTATTATATGATGATTAGCCTCTGTAGACCAGACACACCAGGTATGTGCAACTGCATAGCACTGATGACTCACAGAAAGAAAAAAAAGCATATATCTCTCAGGTGGAGTAACTTGTGAAAATATTACTCTAAGAATAAACAGTCTTAGTTTAGCAAATGAGTTGAAGAGAGTCAAAATAGATTGTATTTCATATAGCCTTTTGATTTTGTTTTCTTTATATCAGGGCTTCTTTTCCTCTATTTGACAGTAAATATTTTGTTTAGTGGGTCAGTTACACTTGTTTGTGTGTCTCTCACAAAACCTATCAAGGTACTTTGGGCACGAATAATAATCCATTAATATTTTTGAGTTAAATTATATTTAGCAGTAGTACAAATTTTTGGATGGATAAATGAAAATAATTCAACTACATAAATTACTACTGAAGTACTTCTTGATAATAATATTATGAAGGATTTAACCAAGGTAAGAACTAATATGTAGGAGTAAACAACAATGAGGTAAGTTTAAATTTGGAATTTGAATGGACAATAGAGATTATTTTTCAGGTTTAAATACTGAAGGATTGATCTGTATAAAATGTTGAGGTCTGAAATTATTTGTAGATATGTTTATTAAATATGGTAGTTACTATGTAAGAGATTAAACTGTTTGATAGCAATTGGAAAACGTACAAATGAGAGATTTGTTAAATTCATCCTGAAAGCATACAAATAGCTATGTCTCAGCTTAATGCATGAAGTCATACAGTAAACATAAGCAGGGCATTTCTATATTATTTTATAAAAATATTTATTACTGTGAAGGTGCAGCCAACTTCTACTGCTTGGTTATTACAGTTAAGGATTTAATTTGATGACCTTAAATTTATTTCTGCAGTGGATGGAAATATGTCTTGTCCCAATGTGAAACTGTGATGTAGGTAAAATTTATTTTGAGCATCCCTCAAAATAGGGTGGCCATGACACCCTAAACAAGCCCGATCCCATCTGATCTCGGAAGCTAAGCAGGGTCGGGCAGTGGTTAGTGTTTGGATAGGAGACCACCTAGGAAGACCAGGTGCTGTAGGTGTAAAAAAATTAAAAACAGAAGGGATTGTAAGCTGAAAAGTTTCTTGTAATCTGTGAGGTCAACCAAGGGTTGCCTCGCTAAAAAAAAAAAAAAAAAAAAAAAAAAAATTCTATACTGCCAAATAAAGTCCTATTTCTACAAATCGCCCAATCATGGTAATGATATTTTTGTGTGAGGTCAATTTGAATGGTGCTGATACTTCCATGTCAGACTAAAAGGGTAGTTAATAACAGAGATGAGAAAGGAGAACTCCTATACAGATCATAAGGGTAAAATTTATACAAAACACATTTGGTTTAAGACCAAGGCTGTCATTACTTAAAAGATTAAGACAGGCAAATTCCACATGCTTACTGAAATACAAAAGTGGTATTTCTGTGCAAACTAGCCCAGAGTCTGAAATGAAAGACACAGGACTCTTGAGACATCTTGAGTCATGGTGGCCAATTCTTCTTTCCACAACTGAGAGAACTCCTGATCACCTGCATCATCCAACCTGGCTCCCTATTCAAACATACAGTCAGGGTCTCTGAGGTCATTGTCAGGGTGTCTGAGGTCATTGTCAGGGTTTCTGAGGTAATTGTCCATGCCTCTATCTTTTATTAAGAACCTAAGATGATCTGCATGCAAACCTAAGTTGGGTAATACTGTCAAACAAACAAACAAACAAACAAACAAACAAACAAAGCACTTACAAGTACCACTGGTAAGGGTTTAAGGTAAAGTAATTCTGATGATGCCAACACATTTAACTCAGAATAATAAAACCTGGATTTTAGGGTACTTGCTCTCATATGCTTGTATCCTAACGAGAAATATCTTTTACCTTCTATTATCCACAGTTTTCTTCTCAATAAAACTTATAAGACTGTGTATTTTAGGAAGTATTTGAGTTTTTGAGATAATTTAATGAGGCAATACATGCAAAAATAGGGCAAAGACAATTCATAAAATATTTTACACAGTACAGTGTTAGTAATCTATTTTTAATTGATAGTTGCTCTATAAAAACTCTGGATCAATTGCTTTTAATAGCAAGAATGAGACACTCCACTCATTTATGTTTTAGTGACACAATGCTTTTATAAATATTTTACCCTCCTATTTAAGACTATGTCTAAAAGTATCCCTCGGATTGAAAATTTCTTTCTAAGGTTCCTGGGTTAATAGTTCCTCTTTCAGATTACTTTGGTGTTACATAATGTTTGTGATTGCTAAGCAATATTAATAAAGTAATTATGCAAATCTTCTAATAACTTAATAGATTTTTTTCTTTGAACAATTTCCCAGGTGTTACTGCTGCTGCTATCTTATTAAATATTGAATGTCGTCCTTATTAAATCCTATACAAAGTAAAAAAAAAAAAAAAAAACTTACATAAACTAATCTGTAATATAATACTGATAAATACAAGAAGATATAAAGCAGGGGAAAAAAAAAGACCATTTTGGGGTAAAAAGACTTTGAAGTTTCCCTGTATTACTTGATAAAATTTTGGTTACAGTCTCAAGAAAACATTATTTTTTTTTCCTTCTGCATCAGCTCATCTACGAACCAATTTATTTCTGAAATAGGCCCCAGGGGCAGACTGGTTGGTGACTGTAATGGGGATATCTCACTGGCCACTCAAGGAAATTGCTATGGACTTTTAATCTTATTTTGATTAAGTTCCGTGTGGATTGTGTCTGCCAGGCTGGCACTAAGGTTACTGTTTCTGAGCTCCTTTTGGCTGCTACTGGACTGAGACTCTCAATTTTTTTCCCCACTTTTTCAAGGTTAAGTTGAAACAATATTATCCATTTCTTATAAATAGTATAGATTTGGGTTTTAAATTGTGTTAGAAACTATAAAGTTAATAAAATCACCATATTTAACAAGCTGCAAGTTTACCGAGGTCACTCTTTTGGGGGGAAGAATTTTAGGTTGAAAGGAATAGAAAAGAAATACCACTCAGAAGAAAGATACCTTTATGTGTTTGAAGTTGTAAAATAATAATTTTATGAAGAAATCAAAGTTTAAAAATAAATAATCAAAGAGATTTAGTGTAGAGAAGCATGGATATGAAAAAACTACAGGTTTTGTTTTTTAATCTGTTTTCAGCAAAGATCTAATCAGAAAAGAAAAAGTTAATGTGTCCTATTTCAGAGTCATCACAATAGAAACAATAAGACATTGCTTTTCATCTTGTACTGGATAAAAGTCATTTATTACCTACTCATCAATCCATTCCTCTTCTAAATGGAATCATGATATGATGCCAGTACCTACCCCTTCCCCATACATCCCAGGTGAATCAGGAGAATCTCATCCCACCCCAAAGGGAAGAGACGGGCCTGCATGGTCAACCACCACGGTAAGTCCTTTTCCTTTGTTAGCTCAGAGATTCCATGGGCAACCCAAGCTTACAACATATAGTTCATGGCTTTGCTTCCAGACTAATAGTAATTCATGGTTTGCAGGTGACCTCAACCGGCCCAGTCAGACTCAAGACATGGCCTTGTGTTCCAGTCCTGGAATATACATTTCCTATCTCCTTTCCATATTTGAATAACAAAGCATACTGCACCCATTATTTTAATCAGCAAAAACAGAAACAAAGGAAAAAAATACCTTCATATGAAACATTTCCTGCTTCAAGATATAATATAAGCATTTCTTTACTGCTAAGGCAACTCAAGAGTCAGGATTTCTGCTGCCTGTTTTGAAAGCATTTTGGCGTTTCTAGTCTCACATAGTACTTGTCAGGTTTTTCTGTAGCTTAGAACGAAACTCACCTCTGTGTAACAGCACACTGGTGGGAGAGGTGTGTTCAGGAGAGGTGACATCTGATCCCCACAGCTGTCAGGCGTTCAAGTGGATCACAGGGAGCCAGAATCTTCAGGTCATTTGTTTCCAGGCATGAGCAGTGTGCTCTACAACCATTAGTAACTTATCTGAAAGTAGTACAGTTGAAGATGGTAGTAAAGTGCTAGTCTACAGGATCCTATTTATAATTCAGAGCGACGCAGAGTCATTGTTGAGTGAGCAGGAGGATTCCAGTCATCTCTTCA
>NW_011888854.1:3380373-3382044 GCF_000151845.1 Pteropus vampyrus
GGGTTAAAGGCCACATCAGAAACAGGCCTCCCTCCTCTCTGACTTGTGCCCTGATTCCCTCATGAGCCTAATTCTCCTGCTTTCTTTTTTGGTCAAATCTGAGAGCTGTCTTATGCCATCCCAATACGTTTTCGTTGCTGTCGTTGTCGGGTTTGCTTGCTTAAAACTACAAGTACTTTCTACTGCTTTCAAACAATGACACTAACCAAAATAATGGTCAAATACATTGCTACAGCACTGGATTAAATACATTTAAATTGTTTCCCTTGCTGTTGGAATTTTCTAAGTTTTTCATATATTAATATACATAGAAAATCTCCAGTTGAGGCAGTATGCAACAAGCTGTAAGAGATGCCATTTACCTGTTGACCCTTTAAGTTAAAAAAAAGATATATTTATCAGTATACAGGCACACCTCATTTTTACTGCTTTTTGCATAGTACTGCTTCACAGATACTATGTTTTTATCAACATTGAGGCAAGACCTTCTACCAGTAAAAAGATTACAACTTGCTGAAGTCTCTGATGATGGTTAGCATTTTTTAGCAATAAAGTACTTTTAATTAAGGTATGTACTTTGCCTTTTTAGGTATAATGTTATTGCACATTTACTAGACTACAGTATAGCGTAAATATAACTTTTATATGAACTGGGAAACCAAGTAATTCATGTGACTCACTTTATTGCGATATTCACTTCGTTGTGGTGGTCTAGAACCAAATCCAAGATGTCTCCAATGTATGCCTGTAAATCTCTGATTAGCAAAGTCAAGGGCAAAATTAAGCTCTCAGCTCTTATAGAAAACAAGGGAGTTTGAACATCTTTATTACTTTATTCCCCTATCTCATGTGTTACTTCTTTATGGATTGTCTTATTTTCAATTTATCCTTTAATATTTAAAAAATTCCCCGCCAAGAAATTCTCATATTGAGACTAGTTCACAACCATACTTATATCTATTATTTTGTTATGCATTGTTTTTGGAAATGAAAATAGGCTTCAGTAACTTTATAAAAAGATTTATTTCTCTAGTTTTTTTGTAGTGGTTACCTCAGGGATCCTCATGGTACTTTTAAGCCCTTTTTCAAGATGCGCTTGATAAGTAAATATTCTAAGCCTTTGATTATCTGAGAATAACTTCACATTGTTTTCATGTATACCCTAATGGTGAGGCTGAGAATGAAATTCTATGTCCGTAAAGGTAACGCATTTCTATTCAAATAGCTCTAAATAATTGCTATAATGTCTTCTGACATTTGCTGTTCTACTAAAAAGAGTCTGGGGTCAATCTAGTATTTTTTCATACTTAAATTGTCATTTTTTTGCATTTTAACTTATGCATTTTATCTTTGAAAATTTTGATTTTGCAAAATATCTATAAGCATAGTCATTTTTAAAATAAATGTTGCTAGGAGCAATTTGTGAATTTTCATCAAGATACTTGCTTATTTTTAAAAACTCCTGTATATTTTTCTAATACTATGTTTTATAAGTTCACCTGTTCCAATTGTTTTCATTGCTTCATCAAGTGTACCCAAAATTCTTAGGTTATATTCAGGCTTTAGACTGCTGTCATCCTATTTTTTTGATATTTAATCACCACGTCTTTTTTATACACAGCGTTGGACGGCTTCACACATTTGTGTTACCGTATTATTATTTCAATATTC
>NW_011888854.1:3382094-3387132 GCF_000151845.1 Pteropus vampyrus
CAAGTTTTTTGTACTGGTTATCTCAGGGATCCTCATGGTACTTTTAAGCCCTTTTTCAAGATGCGCTTGATAAGTAAATATTCTAAGCCTTTGATTATCTGAGAATAACTTCACATTGTTTTCATGTATACCCTAATGGTGAGGCTGAGAATGAAATTCTATGTCCGTAAAGGTAACGCATTTCTATTCAAATAGCTCTAAATAGTTGCTATAATGTCTTCTGACATTTGCTGTTCTACTAAAAAGAGTCTGGGGTCAATCTAGTATTTTTTCATACTTAAATTGTCATTTTTTTGCATTTTAACTTATGCATTTTATCTTTGAAAATTTTGATTTTGCAAAATATCTATAAGCATAGTCATTTTTAAAATAAATGTTGCTAGGAGCAATTTGTGAACTTTCATCAAGATACTTGCTTATTTTTAAAAACTCCTGTATATTTTTCTAATACTATGTTTTATAAGTTCACCTGTTCCAATTGTTTTCATTGCTTCATCAAGTGTACCCCAAATTCTTAGGTTATATTCAGGCTTTAGACTGCTGTCATCCTATTTTTTTGATATTTAATCACCACGTCTTTTTTATACACAGCGTTGGACGGCTTCACACATTTGTGTTACCGTATTATTATTTCAATATTCCGCAATAGTCATTCTGACATTTATCATCCTAAATGTTAGTTTAATTTGTTTTGACTTCTTAAAATTCTGGTGTAGTTTGATTCCAGCTGTGTCACTTTGAAGATTTCTTCGCATCTCTGCCCATTCTTACTGTGGCTTTTTTTTTTTTTTCTTCCTCGCTGTTTCATCCAATCCACTTCTTTTTACAAGCTACTGAAATGGATTTCTAATCGTCTTCTAACAAAATCTGGAATTGCCAGTCAATTACTTTCAGCATCATAATTAGCATTCACTTCTTTAGAACATTTTTTCTTTTTCCTTTTTGCACTGTTTTTGTATTCTGTCAGATAGACATTTTATTTATCTTCACTGATAAAATGATCTATTATTGGCATTTTTCACTAGGAACAATATATGGAGTCTACTCTATGTCTTTATCACCTTTGTGTTATAAAGTTCCTTATTTATAAATTAAACTGACTAACTTAAGCAAAAAAAACAAAAACAAAAACAAAACCCAAAATGGACTAATTGGAAACCTACTGGTAGAATTTCAGATTGAATGCTAAGCAACAAAACCAGGTCATGAGAGCGTGCCAGCCTGAGGATTAGTCAGTCAAAAGCAGAAGAAGTGAACTTCTCTCATAGGCTCTGTAATCAGGTAATGGAGCTCTCATTCCCTTCCAACCTTCTGTGTCTTTGCTAAAGATGCAGATTTGCAGAAAGAGAATTCAATTGGCTTTAGTTGATAATCTCATCCTTCTTATTGGAAGGAGTAATCTGTGATTAGAAGCCCAGGGAAGAACAGGAGAGGAGACATGCTGGTAACAGAGGAAGAGGAGGTCAAAGGGATGTTAGAGCAAAAATCACCCTGTGTACTTCTTCTTTTAAGACTGACTCCTCTCAGTCAGCTTCTTATTGGTCTTTAGTGCCTTCAAAGAGTTGTATATTACATTTCATCCAAAGTTTATAATTTATAACTTTGATAGAATAGAATCCATATACACTAAATCACCACTATTAGAAACAGAACTTCTATGTGCCATATGCTTTTAAAAAAATTTTAAGTTGCATTTTGTGGTAATTATGTGCAGGGTTTTCTGTATGTCCATTAGATCAAGTTAATTTATTAGTAGTTCAAACCTTCCATATTCCTACTAAAATTTTTTCTTCTAGTTATGTAAATAACTGAGAAAGCATATTAAAATGTTCTACTGTGACTATGATTTCATTGTAATAACAAAAATGTTTACGTTACTGATTATGAGACTATTGTTTACAAAATATCATTATCTCTAATAATTATTTTGCCTCAAGGATTATTTTTCTTATATAAATATGGTTATACTCACTCTCTTTAGGCTAGTATTCTCATGTCATTTTTTGTTTTGTTTTTGAACTTCTGTTTTCCTGTACTTCAAATCTATTACTTTTAGATAGAATATAGCCAGGATTTTTTCCCTCTACCTTCAAGTCTGTTGTCTTTAGATAATGCATAGAAGCTTTTTATCAATTAGTATAAATTAAATTGTGTGTGTGAGCATTTGTTAAAATCTCTAATCTTAAGTTATGAGAGCTATTTACAGAATTACTTCTCTCTTTCATCCATTCCTTTTTAGTTCTATTATTCATTTTTCTAGTTCGGAAATTACATTTCTATTTCTATCTTTTGTTGGTTGTTCCAGAAATTAAATGCATTTTTAGCTGTAATCCTAAAATTAGTCAATATCTACATCTTCTTGAAGTATATGAGAACTTTAACTTCTTTATATCTGAACCAAATTTTACAAAATTGTCCATCCTAATTTTCCATATATATCATTTAAAAAACTCAGAGGAAACAATTTTGCCTAAGAATAAAAGGTTATTCTCCTTCAATTTGAAATACATCCTTTAGAATTTAATTTAGTAAACTTAACTGATGCTGAATTACCCATCTTGGTTTGTTTATCTTAAACAACTATTACGCTTTCATTATCAAAATATATTTTTAAGAACATAAATTCTTCGTTTTTAACATATTGCAGTTATCATTCCATTTTATTGGGATTTCATTTTTATTCTGTTGAGAAATTAGCTGTCAGTCTAATTGTTGCTCTTTAATCTATCTTATTTTCAGATTGCTCTCAAGATTTTTGTCTTTGTTTTCTCTAGTTCACTTTTCTTATCTTATTGAGACCTTGTTGACCTGCTTAAATCTGTTTACATTTGTATTTTATAAGTATTTAGAAAGTATTGTCCATTGTCACTTTAGTTATTGTCTTTGTCCTTTGAGCTCTGTCTTCTTCTGGAAATGTTTCTATACATGTTAGAGATTTTACCTCTATTCTATCTTTAAATTTTTCTTCAATATTTTCTTTAATTGCATTTCTCTTTATTGCACTTGGGTTATTTTCTAGTAGTTCTGTTATTTTCTAGCAGGTGTTCTCTTTTTAAAATCTGCCATGTTCACTTTCATACACCAATGCAACTTTGAGCTTGTAATTTGTTCCTTCGGATATTGTAAGCAAAATTGTTAGGTTCTGTGTGATAATTCTATGATTTAAAGTTGGTTCATTACTCTTATCTGTTGAATTGTTTCCAGATATTCGCTTGTTCCTTGACAATATGCTGACTTCCCCTTTCTCTCTCTCTCTACTAACCCATAAATAAAAGGAATTTCATTTTGGAGTAGCTGAAACTCACTAGCTTATTAAATTTTGTCTGAGAGTTCTCTGAATTATTTCAATTAGAGAATGAGAAGGCATACTTAAAATAATGTGAATTAGTGTAAGTATACATTGTAGATATATTTTTAAAATTATATATATTTTTAAATAAAATGCTTTTAAAAATTATATATATATACTATGAAAAAAATAAACTGGTATTTAAAAAATAAAATAAATTATCATGTTATTTTTGTGTCAGTCAACCCAATTGAAATACATTAGTAGAATAAGAAAGAAAAATAATTATTTTCATAACATCTTTGATTATAAAATTAATGAAGTTTCATACTAAAAAATAACTGAGAAATGCACTATATCGATAGATTGCAAGTAACTCTACTGCCTAACTACAATAGCTATTGTGGTCTTGATGTATTTTCATAGCATTTTATTTAAATCTTAGGTAAAAAAATATCATTTGACATTATTGTTTTATAATTAATAATCTACCTAAAACATATCATACAATGAAATATCCATTTAGAATCTATGGAAAATAAAACTTGATCTTTCCTACTCTCGAACCTCAAATCTGCTCCTCCCAAATTCATACTATATTAGTAATTCCACCTCTCTTGCTCCCATTGTTCATGCCAAAATATTGTTGGTATCACTTCTTTCTAACATAGAATTAGGATATATCCAGTTAGCATAAAACAACTTCAGTTCTCCTTGTTGCCTCATTATAATTACAAACAGCCCCTCCTCCATCACTCTTAAACATGTTCTAATATGGGCAATGGATTATATCATCACTTTATTCATTATGCACATTCAGTCCTTCAAGAATGCCTTCAAGGTAAGCCTGAATCCGGCCACTTCTTTCCACCTCTACTGCCTGATCCAAGCCAGTCATCCCACACTAGGAACTGTTTAATGTAATAGTTTCCTCATTAATCTTCCTGTTTCTCTCTTTTGCTAATCTGTAATCTATTTTCACCTAGAAGTCATAGGTGATACTGCTAAATCTTTAAAGGAGTTTTTACTCTTCTGTTCACAATCCTTCTTCGGACTCTAATCAAAATCTTTACCATTTCCTAAGAAGCCCTATGTTCCATTAACCTCTACTACTTTTGACCTCATCTTCTCTGATCGATCACAGGGGCTCCCTCACTAGATCATAGGTACATTTCCACCCCAACAACCCATTAGATACTTCTCTTCCCTGAAAAAGTCTCCCCTCAATTATGCTCCTGGCTCCCTCTCTCATAAACATTTACTGTATTCAAATGGTATGTATCACTTAGTGAGGCCTTCGACTACCACATTTTTCAAAATTCAATACCACCTCCTCACGGAACTCCCTAGCCCCTTTGCTACTCCATTTTTTGTGGTCAAACTTAGCATCATCTGGCACTAACACATTATACTTATTATTTATCGTCTTTCTCATAATACTGGAATGTAAACTCCATGAAGCCAATACAATTGAATATTTCATTAATTGATTACCCTATCCCTATGAATGTATTTTGCACATAGTAGATGCTCAATAAATCTTTGTTGAATAAATAAAAAAATCATCTTTTATTTTATAATGCGCATATGTATATCTTATGAACAAGCCGTAATTTATTTAGCCATCTGCCTAAATTTACATTCATTTACAAGTAAAAATATAATTGTTATGAAAATACATGAACGTACCTCTCTCTATACATGTATGTGTGTATGTGTATGTATATATGTATGTATATGTATTTTTAT
>NW_011888854.1:3388262-3393497 GCF_000151845.1 Pteropus vampyrus
TTGTTCTGAACTCATTGAACTTACCAGAATCATGTCATCAGAAAAAATAATTTTTAAAAATTTAATATGTCCTTACACATACTCACAAATAAATTAATAATGCCAGTTAAGTTCCATATTTTTAATTTGCATTTTATCATAAAGACTTCCTTTGTGTTTTTTAAATTTGTGTGACCTTAGCAAGATTGCTAAACTCACTTCCACATGAATAAATGAGAGAACAGGATTAGACCATCTCTAAGGATCCTTTGTGCTCTAAGATTATATGATTCTAATTAACTATGCTGCATAACTTGAGAGAAATTAAATTGGAACTACTGCTAAAGTTCCTTTCCTATTGAATTAATACTCAGGGACTTGGGAGAAAGTAGAACCAAAAAAGACAAAACAGTCTACTTATGATCAATCATAAAAATTTGCTAATATTATAGAAAGGTCATTGGCAAGGGTTTGTTCTACTGTTATATTCTGGGTTCTTTCCACTCTTTTTGACAGTTACATATAAATTTGTGCAGCCCCTTATTCCAACATGATGTAGGTTAAACTGTGTCTCTATTTTCTCTAGATGGAATTTCGAAGCTTAAAACATTTAAATTTATAAGGAATATAGTATCTATTTTCTGGCCTTGATGAAGAAATATATTTTTAATTCACCAAATTATGTAAACATTTGTTTCTTTTTGTAGGTTATTTTTTTCTTTCAAAATATTTCAGTGACATAAATTTTATAAATCCATATAACTGACATGAGTCAAATTTGATTTTTCTGTTTTTTTTCCCCCCAAGGGTAATATAAAGCAATGATCAGATTTTAAAATATAAATTGCTTTTTACATCTCTGTTATGAGATACCTCGTTATTCTTGTTATTTACATTATTGCTATTGTTGAATTTCTGTATAGATCTTTCCAAGTTAAAGTACAGTAGCAAATAAACCTCGTCAGTATTTATAATTGGAAATGACTTTCTAAGTTCTTTGTAGTAGAGACCACTAATTGGTGGCCTTTATGCATTCTTTAATTATCTATTTGGTACTAGAACCCTGAGTGCATGTGTTCACGAGCAGATTACATTTCATAGCCTCCTAACCAATAATTCATTTTTATCAAGTGCAATATGAGTGGTATCACAGACATAAAGTCCAGTTGATCTTCATAAAGATGAAGCTGCATGTTTTAGATTGCTTATTACACTTTTTCTCTGGCTAGAATGTGGAAGTGAGCTAAGCTACCTCCAATCAGAAGGATGAAACTAAGATAGTATTATGGTAAGCAACAAGAGAGAAGCCACTTAGGATCCAGAATGAACTCATGGAAAAGACCACCTCCACCAGTTGTTTGGGTTGTTGGAGAGACACACAACACTGCATTAAGGGTCATATAATAATCATGACTGACTCGGAGATATTGAATATTTCATCAAACTATATTATTTTTTTCCTCTACAAAATACTGAGCAGACTTCCTTGATTCTAGAAAAAAATACTAATAGTAAATTAAAAAATAAAATAAAATAAAAATAAATAAGTAACCTAGATTATCTAATTTCTAGCCTGAGAGGGCTATCACAGCATTATCAGACTTGACATTCTTCCATGTTCTTAACTTGCTGCAACACTTGTCATTTATCTCATATCCTAACATCGACAGAAATAGGAGATACTATTTTTATTATACTGGAAATAAACAAATCTGTTCTCTGGTCTATAAATAAACACTATTTTGGTCTTCTATGGTTATCCACTATATAGGTATCCTTGAAAGGATTGCTTGGAATAAAAGTGCAGCTAGTTCCTCTATTCATCAGCCACACAAGAATACAAGAATTCAATTGAGAATTATCTATCAAGAAATATATTTCCAAATTCCATCTTGCTTTATCCTAAAGCTGAAAGGTCTGAGAAAGTACCTGGACTCAAGATTCATGTCTTTCTCCCTTCCTACTTGGTTTTTCACAGTCACCCTTTCCCATACTTTCAAATAACGTACTTTTTTCACCTATCCAAAATTGACTGTGGTATTAAAATTTCGAGGATACTAAAAAGAAATTCTTGTGAGAGAAACAAATTTGTCACCAAATGGTTGATAAAATGTAATTGGGTACAATAAATCTTGGCTTCAATTCTCCTCTCTCTTGTCATTACCCACTTCTGTGTTTGCTGAATAGTCAAATTTATTCAGAATACACAACACAATAGTTCTGGTTCTAAGCATTTATATCCTTAGGTCGTTGAATCCTCATAAGAACACCAAGAAGTAATTGCTACTATTATTTTCTTCGTAATATGAGGAAGCTAAAGCACAGAGATTCTGTGATTTTTTTTCCCCAAGACTTCAGAGGTAGACTCTGGCAAAGCAGAGATTAGAACGAAATTAATTGGCTTCCCATTTCTGGAATTTAAATACTTCATTATGCCACTCCTTAGTACATGTAAAGAATGAGATGCACGCCAAATAATTACGTTGTCTAGATTACATTGGGCACGAGTAAAATAATTTAGTGTTTTCATTGTTAAAAGATAAGACAAGGTTCCAGCATACCCTGTGGAACATCTTCCCAGAATATGTTTTTCTACTATAATTTCTCTTTTGTTTTCCTTTAGGTGTTATGTTTTTTTCATTCTAATACATTTTTCATTTTGTAAAAAACATTTTAGATTTGTAGAAATGTTACAGCGATAGCACAGAGAGTTCCTCTTTCCCCCTCACCCAGTTTCCTCCACTGTCACCACTAAGAAACCACATTGATATCTTACTATTAACTAAATTCCAGACTTTATATAATCAAGGCGATCTTTCATAAACTATATAAATGTCTAACCACAATACTGCATACTTGAAACTAATACTAAAATTAAATTTAAAAAAATTATTACAGACCAGAAGAGTCTAAAAAGACAGAACAACTGAATGCAATGTGGTACCCTGAAATGTATCCTGAAGCAGAAAAAGTACATCCATGGAAAAACTGATGAAACCTTCTTTTATTTTTTAAATACAAAATACCTTAGAACTTACATATGTATCTATACAAATATGGCCAATATTCGTGATAGAAGAATTTATATATTTTTCTGGAGGGTAGGAAAACAGATCACAGAACACATGGGATAAGAGAATATCTCCCATAGAGAAATGAGGGCTTAAGAAATTTCTGTCACTCTCAGCTTAGGATGCTTTACAATGTCTTCCTAAAAAGATTTGCAAAGAGTCGAGGACAAATGACTGTGGTGATATTAGAATGTTTTTTGTCGCCACCTTGTTCCTGTTCTAGCATCACATATTAGTATGTAAGACCCATATTTATTCTTCCGAGTTCAGATTTACCGAAAAATGTGAATCTTGTCTGGATTTGATTGGAAGGACTGTGCACAGCTAGAGATACTATAGGTTGAATTGGGTCAGGGCCTTGTAAGAGCTCTGCATTTTTTTCCTTTTGAGAAGAGAGGTCAGTGTGTTCTATAATGGGAGTGATATTAAGGCAGGCATTTTTCTATCAGAAGGAACGACTACAGCAAAGCCTGGTGAGATGAGAACCCTGTCGATTTCCTATTCCAGATCATATGGAAATGCTATATTGTCCACCATCAATTGCAGAAGACTGGGACCATTTAACTGGCCAAGAGAGGATAGGTGGAAATTATGTTCGCCACTCTTACACTGGGCTCTGAGATATCCCACGCATCCCTCCCACACTCCTTTCTTTTCTTTTCTAGTCATGCCAGTATCCTGAGAGTCGAGTAGACTGAAATCCAGATCCTACCCACTAATTAATTACTCAATGTAAAGTATATTTTGTGAGTACTAACTTCTATTTTGGCCATTAGATAGAGGCATCATTACCTTTTTTTTGGTGGGAGAATAGTGGTTTCCCCAAAGGCTTGGGTATATGGCTATAACCCATTGTTTCCTCTTGGAAAGAAAGAATAATAACAAAGTAAATTAAACTAAATATGCTTTAAAGTCCATGAGCAGTTTATGTTGTGTGTTTCTGTCATTAGGTGTCACCTGTGGCCCAAATCTGTTTTATTAAGTACTTGACTTCTCTATATCTAAACTTCTGTGAGCAAGGAAGACATAGAGGGTATACAGAGCCCCCATCATCAAATTATTGTTATAATAATAAGCAAACCTGAATATGCAATTCAAATATATTAAATAATACTCAAGACCCTACAATCAGGGTCTTTATGATCCATAATGCTTCACCTGTATTTACTAATCCATTCCAAGTGCAGAATTTCTCACTATTAAAACTATATAGTTTTTAGACTACATTTTACTAAGAATTAATGCTTAGAATTACATCAAACCAATGTAAACTATGTCTTCATCCATTACGTTGAGAAGTATACGATCAATTTATGACAGACAGGTTTATATGGTTGTTGACAGTGAAAACTGTTTTTGTTTGCTTAAAGGAAAATATATCAGTAAATGAATATATGGATTTGTTTTCTCCATCACTCTCTCAGGCACATATTCATGAATTCTACCTTAATCATTATGAATTCAATTTTACCCAACTATGACATCTAAAATAATCCATCAACGACATAAATAATGAGCTACACGAGAGTTACGTCGCATGAGCTAGACGATGTGAGATATAATTAATAAAGAAACTCCACGCTTAAATTCTATAAAGCCATGAACATATAAATTATAACTATGCTAACAGAGCAATAACCTATCTACCTATTAATAATATTCCAGAAAAGTAATATACCTGCACTAATTAATTATACATGAAGTAACAACAATGGTTTAATTAAGTGTACCATTCCTAATAATAAAATTTTAAAACAACTGGAACCTTATGTATAATTATTGCCATTAGAAACGAAACCAAACATGGCTGTGCTAAGCAAAACTGATTCACAAATGACACTGAAACCTGAGATTAACTAGCAGAGTAGTTCACGAGCCTTTCTGTGAAGGGTCAGCTACAAAGTATTTTAGACCATGGATGCCATGTGATTTCTGTCATGCTATTTAAGTCTGTCATTGTGGTGCATAATCAGGCATAGACACTATGTAAAAAATAAGAACCTTGCTGTATTCCAAGGCAACTTTCTGTGGGTTTTTTTGCAATCTCACCTTGTGCATGTACGTCTTTGAAGCCGGGCACGCTTGAGGACACTCATATGCAGATATGTGGCCTTTTTCTCCGTGGTTACCTCCTTCTTGGAAGTTTGTCCCTTGAGTCTCATACACATCGGGGGCCGCAGGCTCT
>NW_011888854.1:3393547-3405075 GCF_000151845.1 Pteropus vampyrus
ACTCATATGCAGATATGTGGCCTTTTTCTCCGTGGTTACCTCCTTCTTGGAAGTTTGTCCCTTGAGTCTCATACACATCGGGGGCCGCAGGCTCTGATCGCTTTCTCCTGGGCATATGGGACAAATTCACTTTCTGCTATGCGATCTTTTCTTCGCATCAGTATTTGAGAAGGACTGTCAGGAAAAATAAATAAATCTGGGATTGTAATTTATTTGGGGGGTTTATTTCCTCTTAATAATAAATCCCCTAGAGCCCTGTATAATTGGCTGTTCCTCAATGCCTTCAAACAACTAACTGTCTTCTCTATTTTGCCAGCTTTTACAGCTGTTGTCGGTGTGCTGGCTTGTTCTCTGTGATCTCCTCCATCCTGGCCTAACCCTGAAAGCTTTAATATGTATTTCAATGGATGGTTGTTATAGTTGATGTTGCACTACTTGTGTTTCTAATGAGAATTTTTAGGTTCTCTATTTTGTCATAATTCTGAAATTAAAGACCCATACGTCCCATTCTAATCTAGTTCCTTAACCATAATTTTAATGAAAGTGTTATTTTAATGACTACCCATAATTTCTATATGGGAGCTAGTCACATTTCCCAAAGTCTCCACAACATTTCAAGGAACCGACAACTTCTTCCTCTTTAAAACTTCCTCCTTCATGCATTTCCTTAAAAATACACCGACCTGGATTGCTTCTTACCACTCTCGACTATTTATTCTTAGTTTTTTGACAGGTTTATTTTCTCAGTTCATTTTGTATTAATTTCCATTGTCTAAACTCTCACTTGGGCAACTGAAAAAATCATTATTTTTAATGCCTCATATATGTTGATAACTCCCACAATTTGATTGCTACCTCTCACTGTCTTCTGAGCTTTCATACTTAGTGTTGTTTAATCGCTATCTTTCTTGATGAAGCTAAGCCAGGGACATCAGATATCAAAGGCGACCATATATTAAGGGTGGGGGCATTCTTCCTAAACTGGTTGAGTATGGTTCTTACTAAAACTGGGCTATGCGGGCCCTGCAAGAAAGGGGCCAAAGACAAGGCCTAATGGAGAAGTGGGTCATGAAATCTGGTTAAGAAGAAAGTCTTTATCACTAAATACATTATTTATTTAAAATGGAAAATGAGGCTTATTTACATTCTTCAGTGACTTTCCACCGAATGAACTATGTGAAAATCCTTAGTTTTGATATATGTCATTTTCTTCTTTTACCTCCTGTCATTTCTGTTTTCCGAAAGTTGTAATTTGGTACATTTTTATTAATATTTATTATAGCTTTAAAGAAGAATGAAGCTTTTATTATAATAAATTCTCCTTCCTTACCTTGCTACATATATTTTGTCCTAAATTCTACCATGTCTCCAAAAAAATTGTGACACCTGCTTCATGATCCTAACAGAGAACAATATTTGGTCTTTCTTTCATTTTAAATCTTTCTGAATTGCTGTGTTTAGGTATCTCTCTTGTGCACAGGATAGATTTGATTCTGCTTCATTGGACAATCTGAAAACATTTGACTTAATGCTGCGTTAAGCCCATTAACATCTTTGATATGCTTAGTATGCTGGTTTTCAGTTGCATCATGTTATTTTTTACTATATATAAATATGTACATACACATAAAACCTTAACTATAGTTATACATTTTTGGTGAGATTTATTTGGTATTTATTAATGCTTATTTATTATGATTATCTTATATAACCTCATAATAATATACAATAATATACTAGTCTTCTGGTGTATTTTAATACTCTTTACTGACTATTTCAATGAGTAATGATAATTTTCTCTAGTAACCTCTTTTTCTCCCTTCTATCTTTTTATCTAGCATTTACTTTTATTCACTAGTCTTTTAATGACAGTAAGATATTTCTGAGACATCCATTAATGTTTTCATTCAGATTTCCCCTTTCTTCAATGTGTTGTGAGTTGTATAATTCCTACCTTTTTAGAACATTTAATAGTAGCATAATGTTTTGTTACTTTTAACCCCATTACTTAGTCTTAATTCTAAATTTAACATATTTAATACTTACCCACAGGCTTAATGCTATATTTGTCTGAACTTAATGTTTGTTGTAAGGTATGAGGAGGTTTCTCAGACAGGGATCATAGGAACTGTATTTCCAGAAATCCCACAATGTCCATTATGCTCTTTCTTCCTTAGATATGATTGAGGCACAACTTGAATGAATGAAATATCATTTGTCTACCATTTTTTCTTTCATAATCATTAAAACGATTCTTCATCATCTTTCTTTATACAATGTTACTTCAAAAGTCTGCTACCAATATAAATTTTCTAGTTTTCACCCACATGCTCGAGTAATTTAGATTTTAATTCTCCTCTTTAGAAAGAAGAAATCATTATACATGCATTGCTCTCTTTTGCCTAAGTTCTATATTTAGAATGTTCTCGCAAAAGTCTTTTATCTTTTCATTTCTGGTTTACTTTTTCTCTTTGTTTTCTTCTCTACAGCTCTTATTGTTTTGTATCATTTCTATTTTATGTTATGTTCCTACTAATTAAGTCTTTATTTCAGAAAATAACTTTATGAAAATTATCTTCCTTATCTCTCCTCACCATTCATCAGAGTCTTTCTTTCTCTCTCTCTCTCTCTGATTAATTTTATTTTGTTCCCAGTGTTTTCTACATGGTACATGTCTTTTTGGGGGGGCACTAATTGTTGGTAATTCTGGATATAATATGTTGATTTTAGAACCTTTCAATATTTCCCTTTATGTTTATTTTATATTTGCCATTAACACTTTCCAGTGCTGCCCTACGCTGCTAAAGTTTCGGTTACTTTCTGTTGTAACCTAAGTTTTATGTTGATTACTTGTCATCTTATTTTGTCAGAGATGTTACTCTGAGTTGTTTTATTACCTCTCCTAGCTACTCTGCCTGGTGTTTTGAGGAGAACCTGATAGATGCTGAAGAAAAGGATATATGTAAATATTGACACAATAGTCTGTTGAAAGTCTCTCCAATATATCTTATTTAATTTTCTCATAAAGAAGAAGCTCTGCAAAAATAAAATAATCCCACTTTAATGCAGTACTCATAAAAATATAGTGTAATTGATAACTCAATACATTTGACATTGTATTTTACACAACAATACATAATAGTAAAACACTTTGTGTTAGCCTCTGCCTTAGTATACTGCTTTTTGTTTAGATCATGTAATAAAAATAAAACGGGGTCTTTTTCAGAGAAGATATTTATTTCTAAGGTGGTAACAAATATCATAGCTTAAATGAATTTATCTCTCTCTACATTTAAAAAATGGATCTTATTTCTCATTGATTTGTTTATATTCTAGGACTTCTTAGTTATATAATTATCCACTTTTATTGGCTCACATATAATAACTTGTTCTGTTAGCCTAAAAACAAAAAATATTTTTACAATCTCTAGTCAGCATTTGCTGTTCCTTTTCATCATATTTGCTTAACACAAACTTGATGCTGATTCTACTTCTCATTCTTTATGACAAAAGAAACAAAATTTCTAGGTGGCTCCATGATATGGTTAAATGACACTAATATGAGCCTTGTGTTCTTCATCTATAAAATAGAAATAGTAAAAATAGCAAGTCTCCAATCACTGCCATATAAAAAAAAACTATTTTTATGTTTGCTTCTTGGAGTTGATACAGAAAACATATCTGCACATGTTGTCTTTCACATCCTTTACTTGTTCAAACAATTTCACAATAAAATAGTTTACATGTATCAGTTATCAGAGGCATTACATTGATCCTTAGTTTCTTTCTAGTACCTTTATAATTCATATTTTAAAACCTGTTTTTATAACCTAATATAATCTCGATTTGAAGAAAAGAAAAATAAGAAAATTTTATTTATTCAGTGATTTTAAGTGTACGTTTCTACACCCAAGGATGCTAGAAAGCAAGATGATAACAAGCTATTTTATAGAAACTCATTTTTTTTCACATGCCCTCTAAAGTTGAGGAAATAAGAATTTGTTCACACTCTCCCTATACACTTTTTTTTCCCAATAATGCCGTGAAGATAACCAGCTCAAGTATTCAAAGATAAAAATGGCATGTTTGTTTGTAACTAAAACAAGTTTTACAATATTTGGAGTTGTTAATATCTCAGCTATTCATTTGTACATAATTTTCAGAAAGATGTTTATTCTTTTACAGTCCCATATCTTTAAGTACGAAAATGATCATATTATTTGTCCCACTTACTTCTGTGGCAAAATTTAAACTGGATATTATATCTTTATACGTGCTATAAAATACTATGTGTATGTACAACTTTTGTTACTGTTACTATATGCTAATACAAAAATTTGATTTCTTTAATAATTTTGTGCTTCAAAATGCAACAATTCTAAACTTAAAACTTGACTATGATCTCGATTATGGAAAAACCTCTGGATACACAAAAATACAATTTTTTATTTTCTTCTATATAGGTCCTGGGAAGAGGATTAGAAAAAGACAACATATCAAAATGTTAAGAGACAAAAACAGCTTCTTTTGATGCTGGTAAATTTAATGAAATCTTATGTTATTCGACTGGCAAGTCTCATTTCTTTGAGTGTCTTAGTGAAGACTGTCAAAAATCATCAAAATTCAACACAGCAGAGTAAAAGCTAATAGTCTTTTTATTATACCAAAACTAAAAGGATTGGTAAGACTCAAAATGAAATGCTATTACTGAAAATCTTCTTTTATCTAATGCTTTGTGCAGTGAGTGAAAATTGAACAAACACGTACTCTTTTCATGGTGTTAAAATGAGTTCTGACACTATTAAACAAATATTCTTTGGTCCTAAAATCTCCTCAATATTTTTCCACATATAGTAGTATTAGGCTATCCTATGTGATTTTATCAAATAATACTCTGACTACCATATATAATTATTTTCTATAGAAGAAAAAGAAGTGTCCATATTTACAGAAACACCATATTATAATAAAGAAGTTCTTTGCATGGTTACCACCTTTAAAAATTTATATTTTTTATCATCACTTAATAATCTCTAGCATAATTAATATCTCTCTTTTCCCTCCCCAGAAGTTCTTACCTAAATAACAAAAATTAATAAAGCTAAAATACATTATTGGCAAAATCTCAAATCCATTTATAATTCTTAAATGAAATAAGTTAAAGAAGTATGATATGATTTGTATTCTTGAGAGAGGCAATAAAACCCTGAACTGTCATTGCGTTACTGGGATGAGCCCCTGAAGGCAATATCAAAGAACAAGGAATTATAGACCACGATAAGAATAAAATTATTCAAAAAGTGGAAAAGAAAGAGACCAAAACATGCTATTGTGAAATGCAATCAACTAAGCATAATTTAAGAACAGGAGAGAAGCAGATATATATTCTCACTTAGCATTAGTATACAAAAAAATAAGTATTAAAATTTTATTGTATGCTGAGATCTGTAAATATAAAGAAAAAAACTGGTATGTACCCCTAAATATAACATTTTTAAGAATATGTCTGCTAAGAATATATATATTCCTTCATATATATACATATGAATATATACACATTTATATATATTATAGGTATTACCATGGTGATACCTATAATATATATAAATGTGTGATACCATGGTAATACCTATAATATAGGTAAGAATATATATATTACATAATACATATTATAATAGGTAATTATATGTATTTTTGTAATAATATATATTCTTTCATATGTATATGTACATATATGTATATTTATCCAATAAGTATGGAGATATTTATTCAATGACTATTATATAAATATTTATTTATCCATTAAGTAAAAACAAATTTGTCCAATAAGTACTGAGTGACCATTATATATCTTATTTATCCTCACACTACTCTAATAGGATAAGTTAACTAGATGGGTTAGTACAAAAAAAATAGTATAATGGAAATGATAGCCTAATTAAAACCATACGTTCATTAAGTGACAAATTTATTACTAGAACCGATTTTCTCTTATAATATCAAATTACGGTCTTAACAACAAAGGAAAGGGTTTGGTTGTTTGTTAATTTCCAAAGTATATTAAATTGGAAGGGAGCATATAAGTGCATTATTGTTGTTTAATATCTTAGAGTTAAGAATTTGAATCACATCACTTCATTACCTTAGAATATGTTAGGCTATCTAATGCACGCCTGAATCTACTATTATTTTTGAAAGTGCTGTAGTTCCCAATTCCCTTTGATTCTATCTCATTATCTAATTATCATGCTTGTTTTTTAATCTATAAAGCTTGTTTTTTGTTTTTTTTTTCAGGTACAAATTTTACTTAAACAATACCAAAATACACACAGTAGCATTTTTGGTAGTAAATCAAATTAAAAGAGAAAATTGTCTCTCATAGGCATCACCAACCATGCCATTTATATCAAAAGGAGAACATTTCTATGTATCTTGGAAAATATAGCTTGATATGCTGTAATGACTAAGACTTCATAATGCTCAGAATAACAGAAAGGAAAATACATATCATTAATATGTTTCCCCATTCTTCAATCTAAAAATTGTCATAATCTGCAAAAAAAATTATTAGCTAGCCACTGAAATCTTAAGAGAAAAGCTGTTAAAATTGATAGCTATATTTTTTCAATGCAACACATGTAGACATCAATTCAGAGGTTTTTTTTTATTAAATTTATTGGGGTGACTGGTTAATAAAATTACATAGGTTTCAAGTGCACAATTCAATAATACATCATTGGTATATTGCATTGTGTACTCACCACCTAAAGTTAAATTTATTACCTGAATTCTCCTATATTTTCACTAATCTTTTTTCTTAGTCTCTGAAGTTTTAAGAATGTACATTTGTTTCTAGGATTGTTTACAGCAAGCAGACCTAAAATCCCTTGACTTATGAGGCACAGTTTCATGGAACATCACAAAACAAAAAGATATTCCATGATCTAAATGTCTCCTCTGTATAAGTGAGGGCACAGCACACTTTACTTAGAAAAATGCATCTGATGTGGGAAAAAGTGGCCTAGGCAGACTCAGTATGACCTGACTTCATCCTGCTTCACCTGTGCCTGGCAATAATATTCATCCTTGAAATTATTAAGTTTACCTAAGATATCTGATGCATATGAAACTGACTTGATGAGCCAATACATTGTCCGTGTTTTATTAATCACAAAAATGTATTTTTATTTCTTTAATTTAATGTGCTCTCTAGAATTTATTGATTTAGTACATATTAATCTAGATCATTCTGTTAACCCTTCAATAGGCCATAGTTTATTTAGCCATTTCTCTATTGATGGACATTTTTAAAGATTTGAGAATACAAAAAAAGCTGCAAAAGACATCCTTTTAAAACGTTTTATGGGTACACATGTTAGTATTTCTCTATGATAGATGATTAGTTAAAGGAAGTTGATTTGTAAAGTATGCATGTTGTAAAGTTTAATAGATGTCAGAAATTGCCATCTAAAGTGGTTTTACTTTATAAATGCCAATTCGATACTATTAAACTTTCTGTTTTTTTCTAAAGTGAAGGATGAAAATACGATTTTATGAAATGTCATATACCACAGGAAAAAGTGTAAATTACTGCAACTGATTTGGGAAAAAAATCATTTGTTGGTCTCCAAATAAATAGCCACATATGTTTGCCAGTAAAATTCCTTCATCATATACCTCAGATAATCCAATGATATATTCCTCAGAATCATATGTTGAAGTATTTTCATATCAATTTTGCATCTCAGTGCCCTGAACTGTAAACAATCCAAATGCGTATAAAAAAAATAGAATGAAAATTGTTGTTTATATGAATATTAGAATACTGTGGAGCAGTGAAAATACACAACAGCTATTGCATCAACACAGGTTGAACAAAGAAAGTGTGTCACGAAAGAATACAAAAAGAATTATATAAATTGTCGAAGCTGGAAAAACTAAAGTCTATTGTTTAGAGGTGCATAAATGGTGTACCTTTCAAGTACAGCAAAAAAATTATACTAAAAGATAAGGTAATGGTGCTTCTTTCAGAAAGGAACATCGAGGTTTCTAGGGTGCTGACAATATTCTAATTTGTGGTCCAGTTTCTTTCATACAGATTGGTTTTTAAATTATTATTTCAGCTTCACAAATGTGCTTAATTCATTCTTTTGCATCTCAAAATAAAATGTTCTATCTCAGTTGAATTTGTTTTTACTGAAAATGAATTTAAAAATTTCTGGATTTATTGTTTTGATTCTTCCAGTAAATGTCTATGTATATGCTTTTACCATTTTTCAATTCAGAGATTCTTATTTTCCTAAATGATTTATTGGTGTCCTACTATAATCTTTTGTCATATATGTTTTAAACATTTTCTCATAGTCTGTCAACTATCTTTGAAATCTGTTTAGAATCTCTTTAGTAGAAAAGACGCTAAATTCCATATAGTCAAATTTATCGAATTTTTTTCTCATGGCTATTATTTTGTCTTGTTTAAGAAAACAAGGAAGAATTATATTTTATATGTGTATACTAAGAGTGAGAACTTGGGTCACAAAGAAAGGACAGTAATTGGCCAGCGATATCTAGATATTAATTGCCTGATGGGCACTTCTTCCTTCCTGGATTAAAAAAAAAAACAAAAACAAACAAACAAACACAAACAAACAAACAAACAAAAAGCTCTGTCTGTAAATGAAGCAAAGTATGGGCCACAGTAGCAGGAACCTCTCACCCACCGACCAGGATACTCAATAAAAACAAGAGTCTAATGGAAACTCACCTTTTGAAAGGTGAATACAAAGTCAAAAAAAAAAAAAGATCAATAGTCATTTAGACAAATGTCAACGTCATTGGTACAGAGGGCAAAAAATGAATATAGTTAATATCCTCAGAGGGATGCAAGCAGCTATTGCCTCCATAGAAAAATACAAGAGGAATATTAAAAATTATGCCATTGAAATAAATAATATACACATGATCATCTCTCAGTGACTAATGACTAACTGAATTTATAGAAGCAAAGAACCTGAAAAATCCTTAACCATAAACAAAGACACTAAAATAAATGAAGCCAAGTGAACGACACAGGTACCCTTTGCTCTGGACACCTGCCTGCCCTCCAGATCACCCTTTTTCTCCCCGTGCTTTCTGCCCTGGATGCTGCTGGGGATGTCTCCATCATCAAGGGCTCCCTGTCCTCAGGCTGTTGGGTAAATTCAAGGGGTAACGCAAATGGTCTGGATTTGACAGAAGGCAGAGAGCAAGATTAGAGTATTTTTATCTCTGACCTCTAGTCAGTGACTGGCTTTGTGTCTAAAGATTATTGTTCTCCTCCGGACGGTGCTACTCCCTCATGTAGAGCAGTTACCTTGCCCTGCCAGTGGCCCTTTAGGACAAAGGGCGATAAAAATCTCCCAAAGGTCACCATACTCTTTCCGTGCCTCCTTGCCCCTCCAACAACTTTGCAAAATGTCTACACATCTTCCCTGCATTGTATTTATTTAATTGTACCACCAGTTTTTTTTTTTTTTTTTAATGACTAATACATAGATATCCTAGTTAAAGAAATGGATAAACTTGGAGTATTTTCTCCCTTATCTTCTAAGCTAGAAGGTTAGTATTTTCCATTCAAGAACGTGAAGCTACTGAAGTGACAGTTCGGTGTCGAGCTGTGTTACACAAGTGCAACGAGTAGAAAATCCTGTTTTCATTTTTCTGACAGTTTGTTCTCTGCTGTCTGGGAGATTTACATTTTCTTTTCCCGTGGAGAAGGTCAGACTAGGATGGATTAAACATTAAGAATAACGTTAAAAGATTGTTTAAAGCAAAGCATGCCCTAAACGATAGTATTTCTGAAGGCCTCTCTCTTGAAATTTCTCACTTAAGGTCAGTGATTTAGAAAGCGAGTCAGAATCGTGTCACCGAGTGAACGTACATATTGATATTAACAAAGCATTAAGTGTTCTAGACAATCGTCCAAACCAGGTTCTAACAGAATGCCAAGGGGCTCAGAGTAACCAGCTTTTGACAGTTCCTGGCTCTCCTTTTCATTGTCAAATTTCAAAAGAAATAAAAGAAGAACAAATGCAGAGGTAACTTGCTCATGAAAGCAGGCACAAACAACAATGATGGAAAACTGTCAAAGAAAAGGATGGCGACAGAGAAAAGGGAGCAACAATGGATTAAAAAGTAAAGTTCTTAGACTTTAGTATATCTAGAAGAATATCTCGAATTGTAAAGGGTCTTCACACAAAGATGCTACGATGACAAAAACAAGATCAGTAGTTACTGTAACATGCTTCAGAACAAGGACCCCAAGGGTCAGTCTTAGAGAGCCATGTGGCTTTTTCCTTAAGGCGATGTATAACTTGTTCTAACTTTATAAATGATGTATATATATATACGCGTGTGTGTGTGTGTGTGGCTTTTTCCTTAAGGCGATGTATAACTTGTTCTAACTTTCTCTATAAATGATGTATATATATACGTGTGTGTGTGTGTACACACACACACGTATATGTATATTCTTTGACATCTTAGGGCCTTGTGACCTGCTAGGGTTCACCAATTCCTAGAGATGGTAAACAACTAGCCTATGAGTATGCCTTCTATCTGCAAACCAAACAATCTGGAGTACTGGAAAACCATATCAGCCCAGAGCTCACCAAAATGATTTAATAATCTCAGTTCCATCTAGTACAGAAGTTACATGATTAACAATTTCTGCCAGAGGTAATGATAAGTGTCTTAGTCTGTTCTGTTTTTACGATTTCTGCTATGGGAACACAGCTCTGCTAATTCACATAAGCAATGAGTCAGTGGTTCTTCCAGGTAAAATGCTAGAATAATCAAGGATAGCCTCATCTTGGAGTTTGCATCTGTCTCTAAATTTCTAGCCTTGTTGATTTATAGAATTAGGGTCACTCTGTACAGACAAGTCTTGGAATAGCATTTCTAAAAGACATGAGGTGTTAGTTTGAGACAAACAGGACCAAGCATCCTGGCCACACAGGAAGTAGTATGCAGGAAAAGCACATGAAAAGCCTGGAAAAAAAGATTTGTTTGAGACATGCAGTGGGAACCAAGAGCTTATATTATCAGGTTACATATCTGGATCCCTTTTAGTCTTTTCCAGTTAGCAAGTACTTGGTCCATTGCTCAATGAGACTTGATAAATTTAAATTGAGAATTAAGTGGAGTTTAATCAATAGATTGCATTTTTTTTTTTTCTGAAAGAAAGGTACACTAGCAATGTCAGTTTTAATTGTTTAAAGTCATTTGTCTATGTTGGTGCATATGGAAATGCTATCAGCAATAACTCCCTCTACTCCTGTTTAATGAAATGGGGATTGTCCAGAGATTTTTATCATGAGAATCTGGTGATAATGGCTGTGCATCCAGCAGTCATTAAAACTAAGGGTAGTTGCTACTCTTTGGGATAACCTAAAAATGGAATTAAAATAAGAACGTTTCTGATCTGATGATGAAAATAAGGAGGACAGAGAAGACAAAAGGGATGATAATGGGTAAATGAAATGCAGGGG
>NW_011888854.1:3405125-3407428 GCF_000151845.1 Pteropus vampyrus
AGAACAAATGCAGAGGTAACTTGCTCATGAAAGCAGGCACAAACAACAATGATGGAAAACTGTCAAAGAAAAGGATGGCGACAGAGAAAAGGGAGCAACAATGGATTAAAAAGTAAAGTTCTTAGACTTTAGTATATCTAGAAGAATATCTCGAATTGTAAAGGGTCTTCACACAAAGATGCTACGATGACAAAAACAAGATCAGTAGTTACTGTAACATGCTTCAGAACAAGGACCCCAAGGGTCAGTCTTAGAGAGCCATGTGGCTTTTTCCTTAAGGCGATGTATAACTTGTTCTAACTTTATAAATGATGTATATATATATACGCGTGTGTGTGTGTGTGTGGCTTTTTCCTTAAGGCGATGTATAACTTGTTCTAACTTTCTCTATAAATGATGTATATATATACGTGTGTGTGTGTGTACACACACACACGTATATGTATATTCTTTGACATCTTAGGGCCTTGTGACCTGCTAGGGTTCACCAATTCCTAGAGATGGTAAACAACTAGCCTATGAGTATGCCTTCTATCTGCAAACCAAACAATCTGGAGTACTGGAAAACCATATCAGCCCAGAGCTCACCAAAATGATTTAATAATCTCAGTTCCATCTAGTACAGAAGTTACATGATTAACAATTTCTGCCAGAGGTAATGATAAGTGTCTTAGTCTGTTCTGTTTTTACGATTTCTGCTATGGGAACACAGCTCTGCTAATTCACATAAGCAATGAGTCAGTGGTTCTTCCAGGTAAAATGCTAGAATAATCAAGGATAGCCTCATCTTGGAGTTTGCATCTGTCTCTAAATTTCTAGCCTTGTTGATTTATAGAATTAGGGTCACTCTGTACAGACAAGTCTTGGAATAGCATTTCTAAAAGACATGAGGTGTTAGTTTGAGACAAACAGGACCAAGCATCCTGGCCACACAGGAAGTAGTATGCAGGAAAAGCACATGAAAAGCCTGGAAAAAAAGATTTGTTTGAGACATGCAGTGGGAACCAAGAGCTTATATTATCAGGTTACATATCTGGATCCCTTTTAGTCTTTTCCAGTTAGCAAGTACTTGGTCCATTGCTCAATGAGACTTGATAAATTTAAATTGAGAATTAAGTGGAGTTTAATCAATAGATTGCATTTTTTTTTTTTTTTCTGAAAGAAAGGTACACTAGCAATGTCAGTTTTAATTGTTTAAAGTCATTTGTCTATGTTGGTGCATATGGAAATGCTATCAGCAATAACTCCCTCTACTCCTGTTTAATGAAATGGGGATTGTCCAGAGATTTTTATCATGAGAATCTGGTGATAATGGCTGTGCATCCAGCAGTCATTAAAACTAAGGGTAGTTGCTACTCTTTGGGATAACCTAAAAATGGAATTAAAATAAGAACGTTTCTGATCTGATGATGAAAATAAGGAGGACAGAGAAGACAAAAGGGATGATAATGGGTAAATGAAATGCAGGGGGGTATCTACAGAAAATGAGAAGATTAATTTTAAGTGATCAGATTTTAAAAATTAGTAATTACATGGATCTATCTTGGGTGTAAACTTTTCAATATCAGAGATCATCAGCTTGGTTCAAAAGTCTTGGATCTATCTTGGGTGTAAACTTTTCAATATCAGAGATCATCAGCTTGGTTCAAAAGTCTTGGGTCAGCTATTTTTTCCCAAAGATAAGATGCTTTTAACAGATCTCTGGGAACCTACACTTTGGGATCCCCTAGTAGAGTTAACCCAAGGATTGACTACCGGTCATCTCACTGCCACATTTGCTACTAACTGTGCTTTACAAGGTCCCTTGCAATGAGTTTCAAAGGTTGCATTTCTCAGATGTCTCTTGCAATAGACACATTCCTCCAGATATAAATAATAAAAAGGCTACTCAGGAAGATAGGACTTGAGCCTACTGGTGATCGATTCATTCATTGAAATACTAATACATATATCAATTGAATTACTTTAAGAAATCAATTAGAAAAAATCACAAAGTTATCCTTGAGAAGAACAACTGAATGGAAGGATGTGTTCTACTCGAAAGTAAAAATGGATAAGATACAGCAGTGCAGACAAGTAAATCAAGATGGATTAGAGGAACTGTAGTCAGATCCATACATATGTAGACACTTAGCTTTTGTCAAAACTGTATTGGTAAATGCATTTCAATGGATAAATGACAGAAATGACAGTCCATTCAATAATTAACACAGTACTGAGTCTATGCCTACATTAAAAAACAAAAACAGAGAAACAGAGATCTTGGTTCCTAAAATACGGCCTTACCGAATAAAACCTATGCT
>NW_011888854.1:3407478-3430771 GCF_000151845.1 Pteropus vampyrus
TTGTCAAAACTGTATTGGTAAATGCATTTCAATGGATAAATGACAGAAATGACAGTCCATTCAATAATTAACACAGTACTGAGTCTATGCCTACAATAAAAAACAAAAACAGAGAAACAGAGATCTTGGTTCCTCAAACACAGCCTTACCGAATAAAACCTATGCTACGCGTGGATCTAAAAATCAAACTAATAGCTTATAGAACATATATGTTATGTTCATGTCTTTGGAATAAAGAAAAATTAACTTTAAAAAAGTTCAATATAAACATATGTAAAACGCTTGAAAAGACACATAAAATAAACAATTCAAAGGGCTATTAAACATATGTAAACATGCCCAATGGTTTTAGTTATTAAAGACTGAAAAGCCAAATCACAACAGACTGGCAATTCTTGAAAATACCATGTAGAAAGGATGTAGTAAACTAGAAATACTCATACATTTCTGGGAGGCACATAATCTAGTGTACCTTTGGGGCATAAGAAGGAATTCTCAGAGGCTGATAGGTGATATTGTATTTCTTAAATGGGTGTTGAAAATTTGGTTCACTAGATATTTAATCAAACTTCACTTTATGTTTTGTGTACTTTTCTTATATGTACTATACTTCAATTTAAAAACATAGTTAAAGAAAAATGTCAATGAGAGAAATTCAGTTGAGGTAGAAATATTAAAATAACAGGTCACAAACAAATCATAAAAAGTTAGTATAGAACCACTTCAAGTTGAGAGATTATCATTAGATAAGAAACTTAACAGATTTATTTGATCAGGAAGGATATGAAGGTAGGTAAGTATTTTTTCTATGTTGTACGTTATGAACTGTAGAAAAGCAAGCATGTCCATATCACATTTCATCTTCAAGGAGTTATAAGCATCTACAGCAATGAAAGGTTTTAAAAGTTTCAAGTTTTGTAAATACTCAATCATCATAGACTGGCTATAGAGAAGTTTACACGATATGTAGCCAAATAATTGCATTAACCACACTTCTAGCTTCTGCAGACTTATTGCATTAACATCTGCACACAAGCATATGCCAGACACACCTTGTCCTGGACAACCCAATAATGTTCCCGAGACTCCTTGCCTCGGCCTCCTGTCTCCCTTGTCACCACCCCTCACCCTTCTGGGGGTTCGCTTTTCTTATATAAACCAACAGTAATCCCCAACCACTTCTCCTATCAGGCTCTCATCTTCTGGTCCACTGACCCCTGGCCCTAATGACCCGTGAGGACCAGGTACCACACAACAGGAGACAGCCCTCTACTCCAGAACCCGCCGAAATTATTCAGATTAATCCATCCTAAATTTGTTTATCTTGCCTTGTTTGCCGCTTCCCATGGAAACCACAAGACAAGCTGTTGCTCTAGGTTCCTCCCTGTCC
This sequence comes from Pteropus vampyrus, assembly GCF_000151845.1. Classification (NCBI taxonomy): domain Eukaryota; kingdom Metazoa; phylum Chordata; class Mammalia; order Chiroptera; family Pteropodidae; genus Pteropus; species Pteropus vampyrus. The sequence continues at coordinate 3,408,869 of NW_011888854.1, forward strand.
CTCTGCTTTATGACCGACCCCCAGGCTTCCCCATGTGTCCTCCGGTGTGCAATACTCTCTCCTTGTGAGAACCGTGAGTAATAAACCATCTAATGGCACTTGTCTCTTGATATGTTGGGCTTCTTATACCTTAAATGTTTTAGTAATACCCTATATTTAAAAAAGATTTTTCTTATAGGTGAAAAATTAGAAGAAAAAAAAAAGATATTCTAAAATATTGCAAAGCACACATACATGGATACCTAAAAAAGGATGAGGCTTTCAGAGGATTACAAATTCAGTGATCTGTCTAGTGTATGTGATTGCTGGAAAATGGAGAAGGTTAGAAAATTAGGAGAGCTTAAAGTTCTAATTAGTTAATCCAGCAAAATCAGCAATGATGAATCGTGAAGATTAATATCTAGCTCTGTTTTTATTTACATTCTTTGCAATTAAAACAGAAGCAGAAATAATTTGCATATTTTGTTCTTATTGTTTTGAGATTTTGGTTTTGGTTTAGAATGTTTTTAATTTTAATTTATTTTTCTTTTTGTGATACCCTAAAGAAAATCTTTTGCATGCATGTTCAAATGTGATTAAACTTTCTTTTTTAATATATTTTTGAGTGTATTCTGCCTATTAACAAATTTATTCAAGATTAAGGATTATATTTTTGTCTTCTAAAGAAATAATTATTTTTTTCTGTGCAATGATTGACCTTAAAAATTCAAAAGTATTCACAAAGGGCACATAATGTTCATACTGAATCTAATTGCTTAACTCTTGTTTAATTCATTTAATCATTCTTCTTTTGAGAGAAGGAATTATGTTGAATAATTAGGTAAAAATTCATCATCAACAACCACATTTATTTGGTGATTTTGTATGCAAGATAAGCATGATATAGTCTTGAAGAAATAAATTTTTTTACTAGGATAACCACTAATTCAAATTGTATTTTTTCAACAATAAAATTTCAAAATACATATTTTGACAAAAGGGGGATTTTGAATTTACAAAAACCTGCTTTCTCATCTGATTATATACAAGATAAAAAAAAAAGAGAGAGAGATTTCATCTTTCAAAAGACAACCTATTTGATAAGATATGAATTTTTGTTAAAGTCGCCTGCCTTGATCGGTTGAAACATTAACTTTCGAAACTGTATCTACACATTAATATATATTTATTTAGGATACTTTATAACATTAATTCACATTTATATCTATATATGTATGTATGTTTATCTATACTTAGACAGTGTTCAAAGGAGCAAATAAGTGGGGATTTGAGCCTGTGCCAAGGAGTTTCAGTCCAAAACACAGTCTTCTCAGAGTAGTTTCATACACGACTTTCTCCCCATTGGAAATTTGTTATTAGTTTTTCAAAAAGGTTCTAGAATGTGCTTTCAGAAAGTGTATCAGAAAGAGTACATAATGAAAATTCTATAAATTTAAATTTATATTTGTTCCTCTCTGATTGGTAGAGCCTCGTATATATAAAACTAAATATTAAGATGAATTACTATTTAAATATTCTCCAAATAGGTTATTGCAATAGCTTATATTTGACAACTTGAAAGTGAAATAACCCATGTAATATAGTTTACATTTAGGTATGTAAAAACAAAGAATACTTTTCCATCACTTATATTTAAATATTCACACCTTTCTGTACTGTAATTATATCCTGTTTCTCACAATTGCATAGTATTAAATGACAGAAAATAGATGTGTATTTTCCCAAAAGTTATCACATAAGCACGATATTAATAAAGTTCAAAATTAAGAGTAAAAGTAAAAATCTAGTAATTTTTCATTTAATCTGGAGCAAACTGACTTGATGAGCAAAGTAAGGAAAAAATCAAGTCTACTGCTTGCATCATGAAATATTTATCAATACTCAAAAGTGCATAATTATAATAAGATATGTGTACTTGTCCTAGAATTTCAAAGATAAGATGTATACCTATATATATTTCTGAGAGCATTGAGAGCTAAAGGAAAGAGATGGCCTATTAAAATATTTTCCTGAATAGCCGTTAGCTAAAAATAATGCCAAATCTGTATGTAGACAGGAGTCCCAGTCAAAGGGTTTACACAGAAAAATTTAAAATGGTCTTATAATTTCCAAATATCATATATGTGAATTATAGCTCAATAAACCTTAATTTAAAATGTCATAAGTTTTTAAAATTCTAACAGTAAGAATACAATATACATACATTTTAAATTTAAAATATCAGCATGTGCTGTCAATACAAGGTTTTATGGTTAAAACTCGATGGAAACTAGACTTAAATTGCTTTTGATTATTTGAAGGAAAAAATTTATCTGTAATCTGTTCAATGTTTATTTTATATATTCAAGATTGAAATATTATTTGAAAAAGTGCATGGTACAGACAGTTGAAATACTTCATGACATGAAATTGATCACAATTGTACTTAATTTTTCTTATGTTCTTTTGAGATTTTTTTTTGGTACAGTTTCATCTTGTGTTTGCTGTAACGTTTATTGATTAATTAGCAAATTGTATCACAATTGCCCACACACACCTTGTCCTGGACAACCCAATAATGTTCCCGAGACTCCTTGCCTCGGCCTCCTGTCTCCCTTGTCACCACCCCTCACCCTTCTGGGGGTTCGCTTTTCTTATATAAACCAACAGTAATCCCCAACCACTTCTCCTATCAGGCTCTCATCTTCTGGTCCACTGACCCCTGGCCCTAATGACCCGTGAGGACCAGGTACCACACAACAGGAGACAGCCCTCTACTCCAGAACCCGCCGAAATTATTCAGATTAATCCATCCTAAATTTGTTTATCTTGCCTTGTTTGCCGCTTCCCATGGAAACCACAAGACAAGCTGTTGCTCTAGGTTCCTCCCTGTCCCTCTGCCTTATGACCGACCCCCAGGCTTCCCCATGTGTCCTCCGGTGTGCAATACTCTCTCCTTGTGAGAACCGTGAGTAATAAACCATCTAATGGCACTTGTCTCTTGATATGTTGGGCTTCTTATACCTTAAATGTTTTAGTAATACCCTATATTTAAAAAAGATTTTTCTTATAGGTGAAAAATTAGAAGAAAAAAAAAAGATATTCTAAAATATTGCAAAGCACACATACATGGATACCTAAAAAAGGATGAGGCTTTCAGAGGATTACAAATTCAGTGATCTGTCTAGTGTATGTGATTGCTGGAAAATGGAGAAGGTTAGAAAATTAGGAGAGCTTAAAGTTCTAATTAGTTAATCCAGCAAAATCAGCAATGATGAATCGTGAAGATTAATATCTAGCTCTGTTTTTATTTACATTCTTTGCAATTAAAACAGAAGCAGAAATAATTTGCATATTTTGTTCTTATTGTTTTGAGATTTTGGTTTTGGTTTAGAATGTTTTTAATTTTAATTTATTTTTCTTTTTGTGATACCCTAAAGAAAATCTTTTGCATGCATGTTCAAATGTGATTAAACTTTCTTTTTTAATATATTTTTGAGTGTATTCTGCCTATTAACAAATTTATTCAAGATTAAGGATTATATTTTTGTCTTCTAAAGAAATAATTATTTTTTTCTGTGCAATGATTGACCTTAAAAATTCAAAAGTATTCACAAAGGGCACATAATGTTCATACTGAATCTAATTGCTTAACTCTTGTTTAATTCATTTAATCATTCTTCTTTTGAGAGAAGGAATTATGTTGAATAATTAGGTAAAAATTCATCATCAACAACCACATTTATTTGGTGATTTTGTATGCAAGATAAGCATGATATAGTCTTGAAGAAATAAATTTTTTTACTAGGATAACCACTAATTCAAATTGTATTTTTTCAACAATAAAATTTCAAAATACATATTTTGACAAAAGGGGGATTTTGAATTTACAAAAACCTGCTTTCTCATCTGATTATATACAAGATAAAAAAAAAAGAGAGAGAGATTTCATCTTTCAAAAGACAACCTATTTGATAAGATATGAATTTTTGTTAAAGTCGCCTGCCTTGATCGGTTGAAACATTAACTTTCGAAACTGTATCTACACATTAATATATATTTATTTAGGATACTTTATAACATTAATTCACATTTATATCTATATATGTATGTATGTTTATCTATACTTAGACAGTGTTCAAAGGAGCAAATAAGTGGGGATTTGAGCCTGTGCCAAGGAGTTTCAGTCCAAAACACAGTCTTCTCAGAGTAGTTTCATACACGACTTTCTCCCCATTGGAAATTTGTTATTAGTTTTTCAAAAAGGTTCTAGAATGTGCTTTCAGAAAGTGTATCAGAAAGAGTACATAATGAAAATTCTATAAATTTAAATTTATATTTGTTCCTCTCTGATTGGTAGAGCCTCGTATATATAAAACTAAATATTAAGATGAATTACTATTTAAATATTCTCCAAATAGGTTATTGCAATAGCTTATATTTGACAACTTGAAAGTGAAATAACCCATGTAATATAGTTTACATTTAGGTATGTAAAAACAAAGAATACTTTTCCATCACTTATATTTAAATATTCACACCTTTCTGTACTGTAATTATATCCTGTTTCTCACAATTGCATAGTATTAAATGACAGAAAATAGATGTGTATTTTCCCAAAAGTTATCACATAAGCACGATATTAATAAAGTTCAAAATTAAGAGTAAAAGTAAAAATCTAATAATTTTTCATTTAATCTGGAGCAAACTGACTTGATGAGCAAAGTAAGGAAAAAATCAAGTCTACTGCTTGCATCATGAAATATTTATCAATACTCAAAAGTGCATAATTATAATAAGATATGTGTACTTGTCCTAGAATTTCAAAGATAAGATGTATACCTATATATATTTCTGAGAACATTGAGAGCTAAAGGAAAGAGATGGCCTATTAAAATATTTTCCTGAATAGCCGTTAGCTAAAAATAATGCCAAATCTGTATGTAGACAGGAGTCCCGGTCAAAGGGTTTACACAGAAAAATTTAAAATGGTCTTATAATTTCCAAATATCACATATGTGAATTATAGCTCAATAAGCCTTAATTTAAAATGTCATAAGTTTTTAAAATTATAACAGTAAGAATACAATATACATACATTTTAAATTTAAAATATCAGCATGTGCTGTCAATACAAGGTTTTATGGTTAAAACTCAATGGAAACTAGACTTAAATTGCTTTTGATTATTTGAAGGAAAAAATTTATCTGTAATCTGTTCAATGTTTATTTTATATATTCAAGATTGATATATTTATTTGAAAAAGTGCATGGTACAGACAGTTGAAATACTTCATGACATGAAATTGATCACAATTGTACTTAATTTTTCTTATGTTCTTTTGAGATTTTTTTTTGGTACAGTTTCATCTTGTGTTTGCTGTAACGTTTATTGATTAATTAGCAAATTGTATCACAATTGCCCACAATATTATAGTCAAAAGTGGATTAGGAACTGAACTATATATAGTTTGACCAGCAGAGAAAATATTTTTCTAAAACGAGAAAAAAAAAAAGCAATTAATATTTAAGTCATCTGTGAGATAACTTCTTATAATTAAAAATCGAATCAAATTTGAAGTAAAATAAATTCAGGTATTGATAATTTTGGTAAGAAACAAAGGAATTTTTAGTTGTATGAACTTTTCTTAAAACCTGCAAATGGATATCATCACAAAAAAATCTAATTAGACCTTTGTGTCTGCTTTCCCCTATGTTCGATCAGTAGTAAATGTCTCAACTCCCTTTTGAGATGTATACACCAATTTGATAGTTTCTTTATTTCAAATGTTTTTTAATCTGCTCTAAATTATAAGCAGAGTGAATCTGTCCATACCTGTTAATGCTTCTTTCAGCCATAGCAAGTCAATAGTCAGACCTACACATATTTTCTCAAGGCCTTCTTACTGCAGGTATATTCCCATGGTGCTTCCATGTGGTCAAGAAAATTATAAGCTAATATTCATATGGGTCATCATTATTATCTAAATCGCAGCCTGCCTGTAGGCTGATTTTTGGGTCAACAGCCTAAGCGTAATATGACCTGAAGTCTTATTAATTCCATGGCTTTTGCCAACGGTTCAGCCTAGTTTGGAATCTTACTGTGAAAGGTGTACTTAGCATTAAAAGGTTGATATAACTAGACAGAAAACTTTTCCTCAGAGTTCTTGAAGTCATTTTGCAATTTTTTCCACCTTCTGTTTTCTATTAACTCAGCATAAAAATCTTTGGTCAGATCACACAAAGTTTATTTTTATGCACTAATTGTAGGAGGTGTGTGCCTTCCCTACATTTGCTCCAGAAAAGAAGACATTTGAGGAAGACATAAAAACAAATAAAAAACAAAACACAAAAGTAAAATAGGAAAAATTATACCAGTTAACATGTTCTAATGTAAAAATAAAATTGTAATTCTTTGGAAATATTCAACTGATCTGGGACACTAATTTGCTAAGGGATAATTTATATATTTTACATAGTAAGATTTATAGAAGTTAATATTTTTATCTGGACAGCTCAATATATTTTTATAATAATAAGTCGTACAAATGCCAGCAGAAAATTATATTAGTCTACCATAGCTCCAAACACACAGCACCATGAAATCGAACCCATGCTAATCCTGGGTTTAAAACTCAAAACAATAGTTTATAGAATAGAATAGAAAAGGTTATGTTCATGGTCATAAAGAAAATTAAAAATGTCCATCTGAAACGTGTAAGAGACTTGAAAAGACAGACATAAAAGAAGTGATGTGGGAATTTTGGAATAGCATACATTTTATTTTATACTTTGAGTTTTGGTGTTTCTGTTCTGAAATATTGTTATTTTGTCATGAATTTCTAAAAAACAAAATTTATTTTTAATCTTGATCTTGAAAACTTTCAGTACAAATCAACAGTCACCATGTTCAGAACATGAGAACTAAATGTCACTTTACAGGATTCTTCAAACTGAGCTAAAATGAGATTTTAATTACCATTTTCAAGCCACTTAAAATGTTAACAAGCAAGGCAGACTCAGACAAATCTTTTGTTTCTACAGCTGTACATGCTTTGAGAACGGCCTTGAATATATGCCTAAATGATTACAATTTAATTTGCTCCAACATATTTAATCTAAGTGATATCATATGGATTTTAGTTCTTCTCAATTTGGTTAAAAATGTTTTCTGGTTAAACCAATCTTGTAAATATTTATGAAATTATATCAGTGTGAAAATAGTGAAATTTTCTTTGAGTAACGTAATTAGAGAGTTGAATGCAAACAACAATACTTTGCAATTTTTAAAGCTTCCATCTTTCTTAAAAATTTTGGCCATATTCTTAGATTATATTGTAAATGTACTTAAAAACATAATTTTCTTCTAAGGAAACAAAGTATTCATCTCCAAAGTTACACATTTTTAGCATTGTCTAGACATTGTTCCAAGAGAATGACACAGCCTATGTATTCCCACAGATGTGACAAATATGTCAAGAATAAATACTATAGAATGGCAAAAGCTAAAATCTAGAAATATAAAAAAATTTCAGTACCAATATATGCAGATGATACTAGCAGTGGATTGGACAGGATGACTAAACAATTCACACTTGTTCCACTGCATATGAAGAAAAAGTACATCTATGAATTAAAGTAAGTACCCTGGGATAGACTCACAAAGTCTAAAGTAAGGGCTACTTTCAGAGTTGTTTTGGAAAAATAAACATAAAAAGGACGAAAATAAACCATTAGATTTAGTAACACTTTCTTGTTAGACATGTAAATCCCATGAAAATTTACTTTTTTAAAACTTTATTATTCATTTAATTCTAATGATGAACTCTGCAATTTTTCTTGGACAAGTAGGGAAGAAAAGTAATAAGGCTAAAGGAGAGACAAGATAGTGGAGTCCATAGACTGACAACCTTGAAGAGGTCAAAACCTGTATAAGTTTGAGTCTTAAACAAGTGGTAAAGGATGAATTGGGTGGTATAGATGACCAAAGATATTTTAATTTTTAAAAAATATTAAGAAACAATTGCTCTCAAAATAAGGAAGAAGGAAAGTTATTACAGATGTGATGATCAAGGAACTGAGGGGTAAGATTTTGAAGAGTTAATCAATTTGAGGCAAAAGTAATGGAAAATAATGACAGGGGTTTATGGTTGAGAGAAAGACTTTGTAAATCAAAGCAAAAAGCTGTCACAATGGAAAGAGACCAAGCAGTTTGAAAGAACACACAAAACCGGAAAAGCTGATATATAAATGTCATTAAGCGATAACTAGGCAAAATTTATTGTCAATATTTATTTGCTTGTCAATATTTATTTATTTGTTTGCAGAAGGAAAGACCAGTAATAACAGCAGCTGCAAACTGAAAGCAAAACCATGTGTATCTAACCTCTTGATCATTAGGTATGTGAAGCCGGAGTGGGCAAAAGGTGGCATGTCACCGAAAAGGCTATTGAGGTAACATTTTCCAGGCAAACTGAAAATGAGAGATAAACAGGCACATGGGGCATGGGGTTGAATTCCTGAAAGTCTCTTTGAGGAGGAAGAAAAACCATGACTTTTAAAATACTTCATCTAATAGTTTTAGTGACTTCAGGAGTTGTTCTGCTCACTTAAGGGACCGCTACTTTCTGGAACATTATGCAAAGGAAAGTGCTTAGGAGGATTTTATGTAATGAAAAGTCTCAATGCTTGGACATATGGAAAAACTAGTATTAAATAAACTAAAATTGCTGTACTTGGAAGCTATGATTACAGGTATTTTTCTCATCTTCTTGCTACATTATAATTTTTTTTAGTAAAATATATTGCTTTTTTAAGTTATAGGGAAATTTTATTACATTAAAAGAATAATTATCTTGTTAAATAAAGACGATGAATGGATATTGTGCTGAACATGTTATATTTGTTTCATATCTATAAATTTTGTCCTCTGCATTGAAATTTATAGGTATTCTGCATTTGTTCAGTTTAATGTAATCATTTCCTAACTGCACTCTGTGGAGCCAACCCAGATTCAACAAAATTAGCTCTAATCTTGTGTCTTTTATTTGTGCCTGCTTCTAGGTTAAATATGGTTTGGAAAAAAATGTGTTAGAAAAATTACAAATTGTGAAAACTACGATCTTATTGGAAAGAGTGTTCTATTCACAGATGAAGCTCTCTCCTCGGCTTACTTTAAACGTTTGTTTAATTCCAGTCAGTGTCTTGGACTTCCCATTTCCAAAATATGGCCATGAAACATTTCACTTATAGGATTTAAGATTTTTTTAAAGTTTGAAATGTGGTAAAGAACTCTATTATTAATTTCTTTTCCTGTAGCACTCTGAACCACTTTTTAAAGTGAAAGCAAACCAAAAATAAAAACGCATACCAGTATTTTTTCTGGCTTCAAATTATTTTCTTATCAAGATCTTATTATTGCTCTGATTTCAACTGATTAATGTATTAGTGGATTGATTTATTCATCTGAAGTTATTTTTCTGAATCTTAACTTATATTTATGAAATGGATGGAGTATAAATAATAAACAACAATAGTAAAATAATCAACTACCAAAAAAGCTCTACTAGCAATTATACTGATTGTTATGGCATGAATTTTTTTTTAAATTCAGTAATACCATATCTATAAGCACCCTTTCCCTTACTTTCTTCATTTTCAAATATTTTGGTCATTATAAGGGAGCAGTTTTATTTTTCCAGAATTTCACAAGTCACCGACAATAGTAAGCTGTGATTGTGTTATTTTGTGTAGTACTTTGGTGATTTTCAGATTCCGGTAAGTTGTTCAGACAAATATCAAAATACTGAAGACTTTAGAACTATTTTGACATATTTAGAAATCAGTAAAAATAGTTATCTCTTCCAGATAGATGTGAGAGAACTAATAACTTCTACTATGCCCCAAATTATTCAAGATCTCTTTTGACATGTATTGTCAGTGATTCAAAGTGCAGTAGCAAAGTGAACAGCGATTCTCTATGCAAACACTATAAAAGTGAAATGCTATATTTCCAAAAATAACAATACTAAATGGCTTTAATAATGGTTGTATTACCTTTTAATTTTTTATTTTGTATTAACTTTACAAAGAAAAATGCCCTTTAAAATTCTCCTTTTGAGCTTTGAAACATTAGAATTCTATGTCTTCAGTACATTAAAACGTCTTGTAAGAAAATACTGATTCCATACAGGACTGGCTACATAATTTGTGGGGCCCAGCAGAAAATGAAAATGAGGGTTGTGCCTTGTTCAAAAACTATTAAGAATTTCTAGATGGTGACAGTAGAGCATTAAACTAAATATGAGTTCATTATACGCATGGAGTCCTGTGTGACTGCACAGGTCACACAAGCATGAAGCTGGCCCTGAGCCCACATCCAGATAGGTAAATCTTACAGATTCTTAAAACTGAATAAAATAGAAAACACTTTCCATGTGTGTACTCAGTGGTTTGAATGATTATGAATTAAATTGGCAGTGATATTGGGATTTGTGCTCAGAATCTGTTCACATTTGAATAAGAATTCTATGTAAATTAATTTTTAATACAAAAAGATTTTTCTAAGAATTCCTGAAATAAGACAATTAAAATGAATTATAATTTACTGTTATATTAATTCATAATTTAATTGAAGGGATAGATATTCTATCATTAACTTCGGTAGAAATATCGAGGTAAAATGTATAATCAGAATTACTGTATTCATTTTTAAAATTACATATATTAATGAAACAAGACCTGAGAGCAGAAATGAATGAGTATTTCTGAATATGTAAAAAGTATATACATATATATTTTTGCTGTTTTTGGAGCCTGGTCTAGCAGGGCAGAAGCTAACTACTGATTCACTTCCTACTTGAACAACCAGTAATGTGATTTGCAAGTGGGTTGTAATTTTACCCAACATTTCTTGTAATAAAGAATGTATTTACTCTCACATGGTTTGACCTACATAAGAATTCGTAATGGAGAAAAGCATTGTTCTTCTAGAACTTTATGACTGTTCCTTTTGAACTCATATGCATATTTTACCCGACTATCCTTCTTACTCTCTATTTCATGGTATCTGGTAAAATTAATTTGAAATATAATTTGATAGGTTGTCTGTTCTGACTAAATGTGTATGTTACAAATGCAAATGCATTTATATATTTTACAGCTTTTCAGTTTCAGGAACTGACTTGTTTCTATCTGCTTTTTATTCACTTTTTAAAATTAGGCTACTGATGCATATTAGAATTTAATTACGCCAATTAGCACTGCCACATCAGACATATGATGCACCTTCAATTAAGAAGTACCTAATGGGTATTAGTACAATTTAGCTTCATAATTAAAGTTCTAAGAACAGCACAAATTAAACATTATGATTACAAAACATTAAAAAAAAAAACCCTTCTGGTGAAACTGATGCAGAATATTTTAACTTCTTTAAGTTGATTTTTTTAAAAGAAGTGAATCAGGATTACATAAAAAAATGAACAAATGTTAATATTATTGAAGCATATGTAAACATATATATGTGAATATATAATCATTACATACTTAAAGTATCAAACTTAACACTCACGTCTTCTAATGGACATTAAAGGTAATCATGTCATAGATTTTTTCTGTTTTTGCTTTTTTCCCATATCCATATTTGATATCTGCGGTGGCCACTTAGAACTCCTGCTTCGGGGAACACAGATTACAGACAGCCCCAGCTGCGACCCCTCTGGCTGTATGAGGCACTATTTCCTTAGGCCGTTCCTGGCCAACGATTATGATACTAGTGTAAGATCAAACTTAAGAATTGCGGGACCCTTCGTGCAGAAGACTTTGAATCGAGGGCTCCCGATTGGTCTGATTAAAACACTGAAATTGTGCAGCAGGCTGAAAATCATCTGTCCCCATCCTTCCTGCTCCCTCTCCTGTCGCGATGATCAGACGTGCATCGCTCTCTGAAGGCTTCCTACCATGATACCTGTTTCCTCTCCTTCATGCCTCACAGGACGTTCCCCCCATAAATCCTTTGTGCAACTACTAATAACTTCTTGGTGTTCCTTCTCAGAAAATCTGACCTATACAACTATCTGATATAAAACATATACATATCTGAATTTAATAACTTTAGGCATCATTAGAGCGTTTATTGTTAAATATTATATGAAGAGAGATACCTTAAAAAAATCTGTAAGAATGCCTTCCTACTTGGATTACTTTGAGTTTTATTTTTTCTTTCCAAAAGAAAGAAAATGTTACAGAAAATTCCAAATTGTCCACAAACAGATACCCTAGCACCATATTCAAAATTTGGATTACGGTAATTTTTATATTCATATTTGCTAGAAATTATATTTAAGGTAAAAACACCTTCTCTCCAGAATTTACATATCAAAAATAAATGTAAATTATATTAAGACAGAGAAAATCAACTGATCTCAAACACTTTCATTAATTTATGTGAAAAAATAAAAAAACCTTTAGATTATTTTAAATATTTTAGCATTATCTTAATTATCATAAAACACCTGTAAGATTATTATCCCTTATTTCCTTATAAATTAAAAACTAAGTCAAAGAGAATTTTCAGTGAGTGCCAATTGAAGTAGTATTTTCTTGGGTCCAGGCACACATGTACGCTTATCTTGGATACTCTATTATAGATATATGAATATATAATATACAAATATATATAATATATAAATATATAATAGTTATCTATGTCATAGAAACTATAGAATTTTGATGCCTTGGGTAGCAAAAAAGTGTGAAAAGTATATGAAGGCACCATATACTTCATCATTTAACTTTTTTCCACTCTTTCTAAAATTACTTAGATTTTCGCAAAGAAACCAGAGATAAAGATTAGGAGGAGACTCAAAACTGGAAATTGCAGAAAACAAAATCCAGATAAAGCCTGTCTGGATCCAAAAATGGCCCATCAATCACATGATATCTATTAAGAAAATAGGAGAATTATGAACACAAAATGCAAGAGTATGTTTGCATTTGGTGAAAGATAATAAAAAATAGCTGCAAATTACTGATACTGTTTTCGTTCTGAAACTGGATTTCACGTTCACATGTTCATTATATCAATAATTCTCCTGTTAGGTTTTTTAATCAAATATTAAATGATAGAAATACAATTAAATGAAATAAGATAACTAGCAATACATTGCAAGAAAATCCAAAAATGTTACTGAACACAGGCAAAGTTTTATAAGACCTGGCATTTTATTATGTAAATGCGTATCTTTTAGTCCAGGAAATCACGACGCTCACACATTTTTTGACACAAACAATGCAATAGAATAAATTAATTTTATGTCATGTAAGTAAGAGTCTACTGAGGACAATTTATAATATCACATAACAAAAAAGCAATAAATAATTCAAATTAGAAGTCTTAAATCCATAGAAAATGAAAATAGTTAATCATACAGGAATTATGTGAGTTGAAAATCATAATTAGGCATAGATAATTTTTGTAAACTTCAGAGCAACCTGAATTATTATTATTCTCATTATTTACTAGTAAGTTCAATGAAATTTCATTTTAATAATATTATTTTTAAATTTTTATTTGCTTAATAACAAATTGGTTATGATAGGAGATGCAAAAAATAAAATTCTAGATGAATAATCAATGTGTATGATAATATATATACATAATTTATATTATAGTCCTAAAATATAGAGCATATTATACTTGCATGAGCTTAATATCATGTTAAGGATAGCATATTGTGCAATTAAAAATATAAATAAGCACCTCACCCAATGTAATTGGATAGCATATTGTGCAATTAAAAATATAAATAAGCACCTCACCCAATGTAATTTCTCATTAAATATACCATTTGTGTAATATGGGTCTTGGCTGCCTTGAATTAACTCTCCAGAAGATTCTAGACTTAATCTTTTTTTATCAAATGTCACATAATCCTTGACTCTGATCAAATATAGTACTATAGACACTGTATATAGACATTGTATTATTTCCTAAAAAAATAAGTTATATATATTTTTATTTTTGTTTTATATTTTTATACCCACAATAAATAATTTAATAAATCTACATATAACCATCACTAAAATTTAAGAATTACCATTGGTTTTGCGATACTTGCAAAATCTTTTCTTTTTGCCAATTATTTTAAAAAACATTTCCAAAATATCATTTCATGCCTATATAATTGAGGAATATTCCTAGAAAATACAAATATTTGTTAATACATTTTTAAAAAGAAATGTTAACTTAATTTTATTCAGAACCTCAATTTAAAGTGTTTATTTTTAAAATGATTTACAAAAAAATCAAACACAAAGTTCATAATGAATAATTTTATCAACCCAACTAATCTACTAAAATGATACCACTACCTATGTCTCTTTCCCTAAGTTATCACATAATACTTTTAAATTTTTAAATTCTTCAATATGACATTTTTCTCTATATAAAAGATCTTAAAGACTCCACTAAAAAAACTACTAGAACTAATAAACAGATATATTAAAGTTTCAGGATAAAAAAGTCAATGTACACAAATCTATAGCATTTCTATAAACTTATAATGAATTGTCAGAAAAAGAAATTTTAAAAAGTCAATTCTTTTCGCAATTGCAACAACAAAAAATACCTAGAAATAAACTTCACAAAGCATGTGAAGGACCTATATACTGAAAACTATAAGATGTTATTAAAAGAAATTTTAAAAGACACAAGTAAATGGAGAGATATTTCATGTTCTTGGATTGGAAGAATCAAGAGTTAAAGTGGCCTTATCACCCAAAACAATGTACAGATTTAATGCAATACCCATCAAAATCCCAATGACAGTTTTTTAAAGAAATAGAACAACAACAAAAGATCAGTTTGTATGGAATCACAAAAGATCCTGAATAGCCAAAGCAATCCTGAAAAAAAGGAATAAGCCTGGAATTACCACTCAGCCTGACATCAAATTATACTACAAAGCAACAATTATCAAAACAGCATGGTATTGGCAGAAAAACAGATACACAGACCAGTGGAATAGAAATGAGAGGCCAGAAATAAACTGCCATACATACTTAGGCAAAAAAATTTTGGCAAAGAAGCCAATGACATACAATGCAGAAAGGAAAGCCTCTTTACTAAATGGTACTGGGAAAAATGGAAAGCCACATTCAAAAGAATGAAACTAAACTGCTATCACCATACACCAAAATTAACTCAAAGTGAATCAAAGACCTAAATAAAAGACCTGAAACAATAAATTACATAGAAGAAAACATATGTACTAAACACATGGACCTTGGTTTTAGAGAGGGTTTTATGAATTTGACCTCAAAAACAAGGAAGGTAAAAGCAAAAATAAATAAATGGGACTATTTCAAACTAAAAAGCTTCTGCACAACAAAAGAAACCATCAACATAATAAAGAGGCAAACAATTAAATGAGAGAAGATATTTGCAAACAATGCCTCCGATAAGGGGCTAATACCCAAAATGTATAAAGAATTCATACAACTCAACCATAAAACAAACAGTCCAATTAAAAAATGGTCAGAGGATCTGAACAAACTTCCCCCAAGAAGACATACAAATAGCAACAGACTTATGAAAAGATGTTAAACTTCACTAGTTAGTAGGAAAATGCAAATCAAAACCACAATGAAATACCACCTCACACCTGTTGGAATGGCCATCATCAACAGGACAAGTAATAACAAGTGTAGGAGAGGTTTTAGGAAAAAAAGAACGCTTATACATTGCTACTTTTTTTTTTTTTTAATAAGGTCTAGTTCTTCTCAGTCAATTATAAATGTAATAAACAGGATAATTTAGCAGCTAGTAATATGAGTCATTAAAAATAGAAATCATTTTCAGTAATAACTAATAATAAGTGCTGACAAATACTAAACATTTAGTTTGTACTGAGAGATGCACTATGAGCTTTTCACATCTTACCTCATTTATTTTTTTAATAACCTTAAGATGGCAGTATTATTATTAGCTCAGTTTTGCTGGCGAGAACACTGAGGTGTAGAAATTCAGAGTAGGTAATGTTTTGTAGAACTTTCATTTGAATTAAATTGTCTTAATATTAAGTGCCTTTAGACTATAAAAAGTCTCATTCTAAAAATAAAATAGAAGCAGTGTAAGACCACACTATTTTTTTAGAGTGACATCACTTATTGACTCATACTGAGTACTTCCAACTATAAACTTTGAAGTATTTGTATGATTTCTTTAGAAAAATGCAAAGATAATTCAATGACATTATTTATTGTCTTTTTTATTTATTGGCCCTTATTATTTATTATAGACTATTACTACTATGAGGGGAGGCATATATTCATGGTGTTCATCTAGCTATATTTATTTTTAATACTGGTCCAGAGGGCAGGTTGCAATGTTAAATAGAAGGCCCTAATAAACATCCTTAAAGAGATATCATTAAGCAAAGACTTAAAAGAGGTAAGAGATTAAGCATATGTAGTCTTGTGCGATTTAAACTCAGGGATATGTTCTGAGAAATGCATCATTAGGTGATTTGGTCTTTATGGGAACATCATTGGAGTGCCATCGCAAAACTATGGTACAGCCTAGTACTGTAATCGTGTGAGCCGCACTTACATCAAACGGGCAGCACAGGAGTTTCGTTTACAGCAGCATCATCGCAAACACGTGAGGAACCGTAGTGCGAGCCTGGACCGCTGGCTTTTCTTTTTGTGATGCATGGGCTGATTTAAGCCTTGACTGCCAGCATCCCCTTGAAAGCTGGCTATCTGGGATGAACACGGGCTTCCAGCCCGGGGACAGGACCAGCCACTGCCCTCCCGTCACTGAGACCCCTTCGCTTTACAGACCTTCGTTATTTCCATAACGCACCGTTGGGGTATTTTACACTTCCCTCGCTTTAAATTCCCGCTCTTACGTTCTCAATTCCCACTCTTATGCTCTCAATTCTCCAATGAAGAGGGAGCCCGGGAAACCCTGGGCCCCACCCTGGGCCCCACCCTCGGCATCCATAAGAGCAGGACCCGACCCACGCCCTGCGCTTCACTCACCGCCTCTGTGTGGCTCCTGGCCGCGTCCAACGATCTGGGGTCTGTAAGTAATAAATTCTTATTTTCTTCAGAGTTTCCTAACACTGGTTGTTCAGGCCAGCGGTAACCCTGCTTCAAAGAGGGGAGGCGTCTGAGCGGAGCTGGCCGGGCCAGGATGCTCATCCCAGGCTTATCTAGCCAATTGCGTTACTATGAATAGACTGAGCCGGCACCAAATGGTAAAGGTGATGCCTTGAGCAATTATGTAAAATACATCTGCCATCACTAGGGGATAGGAATTTCCAGCTCCATTATGTTCTTAAAGGGCCACCACCCCATATGTAGATCATCGCTGACTGTTATCTGGTACAGGGCTGTAGACATCTGAAGAAAGACAGTCCAGCCAGAGGGAGCAGCCAGTGCAAAAGCCTAAAAGCTACGCACCTGGTGCGTTTGAGGAAGTACAAGGCAGCCAGTGCAGATGGAGGTGAATACATATTTTAAGCGTTTTGCTGTCTTTTACTTTTGCTGTGAATAAGATGAAGAGCCACTGTAGGTTCTAAGAAGAGAAATGGCATATTCTGACTTTTATTTTAAAATTATTACTAGGGATATTGTGTTTGTGATTTATTGCAATGAGGCCATTTTAGAAGAGGGAACCTTCATTAGAAGTACAGACTTGAGTCCCGCTGGAAATGGTGAGAAGCAGCTGGGTTCTAGTTTGTGGGTTTAAGCAACTGAAAGGATGGAATTCACATCCAATAGGATGGAGAAGCATGAACGGGGATGGCAGGGGCAGGGAGATGGAGAATAGCAATTCATTTTGAGTTATGTTTATTATGATGTGTTTGTTAGATATCTAAAGTAGTGAAAGCCCAACCAAGAAAATAGCAGTCATTGAGAATTTAAAACAAAGGGAATGAGTGCAGGTAATTGATGATTAAAAAACAAAAAAAATAGCTTTAACGAAAGCTAATATGTAGATAGTGAGCCAATTCAGAATTCAGCAGCAGCTGGAAGCTGCTACCCACCTGTAAATGCAGGGACAAGGAGAAGAGGCTGCAGTCTTGGAGCAGGGGGCAGGGGAAGCAGTGGGAACTGGAAATACAGTGGACCTAGGCAAAGGGATCTGGAACCATGGAGGAAATACAGCTGTTTCCAGGGACGACAGTAAGAGAGAGAGAAAGGGATTGAGAGCGATACTTAAATCCCTCTTTCTCTCGCTTTTATGTTTCTACGTGTTTCTCCACCTGGGAGATAGCTTTCAGGAAATCCTGAGAAACAGTCATCAGGGCCTATGTGCTATGCACTAGGCAGAGGAGAGTGAGGAATAGATTTGAGGAAAAATAGACCCGTTATAATCACAATGTTCAAGTGGAAGTGTAAAAAATGCAATTGAATTTATGAGTGTGGAATTCAGGATAGAGATATGGCACGGAAATATAAATTTGGGAGTCATTAGCATTTAGATTGCATATAAAGCCATGCGATTGAATGAGATCACTGAGAAAGCAAGTGCAAAGAAAGATGAGAAAAAAAATCTAGCACTGAAAACTAAGGCATTCCAACAGTAAAAGGTCCAGGAAGAGAGGAAGAAACAGAGGTGGGCGAAGAGGACTAGAAAAATAGTAGTAAAACCAGGAAGGTAAATGAAGGAGGAGGTAGTGATAAGCTATATCAAACACTTCTAACAGGTCGAGTAAGGTGAGGGGGGAAAAAAAAAAGAACCATTAAGAGTGGATGCTTAATTAGAGTGCTGGTGGCAAAAACCTGTCTGGATAAGATTTAAGAGACAAGAAATAAGCAAATATAAAGACTGAGTATAAACGATTCTTTTAAGGAGTTTTGATTTTAAAAAATAGATTAAATTTCTGGTGGAATCTAGCAAGGAAAATTTGATATGCAAAGGCTTTTAGTTGCTTATTTGCTTTTGTTTTCTAAGATGGGAGAAATAATAGCATATTTGTATGATTGTGAAATGACCCAGTAAGAAGGAAAAATCGATTATGTAAAAGAGAGGGAAGCATTCCTTGAAAGGAGTCAGTGTAGCCAGAGAGTGGATGAATAAGCAAAGGGGTTAACGTCGGGTCAAAGCATGAATGTTTCTTTTCTGGCGTTAATTCTCAACAGGGGGCAGATTTGCAAAAATTGACAATGTTTGGAGACATTTTCAGCTGTTGCAACTATGGCAAAGGGGATGATACTGTCTTCAAATAGGTCAGGGATGCCGATGCACCTCCTACAATCACAGGACAACTCACACTCCCCACGCCCACCCCCACCTCCACCCCACCGTTTGCCCAACAAAACATTATTTGGCTCAGTATGTCACTAGGAACAAGACTGAAAATACTGCTCTATGTAATATGCAAGATGAGTAGTATGTAAGATAAGATACTGGTATTAAATATATGTAGCAGTGGGACCCAGAGCACTTTTCCTCCTGATCGCTTTAACTTTTTCAGTGACGTAAGACACAAGATCATCAGTGGGCCTTGAGATTAGGGACCAAGATGTAAGAGATTTGAAATGAGAAAAGAATCTAGAAACTAATCTTATATGAGAGAAAGAAAGTGATCGCTTATGGAAGAATAATGGGCTTTTCTGGCATTATTAAGGGCACGCTTGATTTCAAGGTCATAGTTTTAAAGAGATAACAATTGGCATGATTTTGTTGTGTGTTTTTCTCCAACTGCATTCAGATGCAGGAAAGCAATTCCAGAATTAGTGGAAATGTGTATGAAACCAAGGCCGTAGTTTTGCCAAGTGAGTCACAGGGAACAGGTAAAAATATATTTGATGACCAAGAATGGAACAAAATATCTGAAAGTCTGAATGTATGAGATAATGATGCGTATTCATGAAATAGCAAATAATCTTTTTGTAGCGCAATAACAACTGAATTCATTTTGTATTTATGAAATGGGCAGAGAGTAAATATGTTGAACCTGAGCTTGATGGTCACATTATCATTTTAGAATAATCAGAATGGCAATGCAGTGAAGAAAAGATTGAAAAATTTAAGTCTAAAAAATAATTTTAAAAAAAGCTAATTTGTAAATGAATGTCTTAATTTAGGTGTGAATTCATGAAAGCCTTCACTGCCAGAAGTGACAATAGGAGGCAGAGATTAAAAAGAAACGGGTGGACTCTACAGGGTTTTTAGCTTTATTATATCTAATGTTTAATAAGGAATATGTGATGTCTTGCCAATGTATCATTATGCAATTTTCAACATATAAGAACAATGAATTGAAAGAAAATAGCCGACCGTAAACGCATTGCTAGATGATACTGAAAAGATATAGATTCAACAGTGGCCAGAAAAAGAATGGTGTCTCTTAATTAACTTTCTGTCATGACAGAGATAGGTATGGGGAGAAGCTCCTGGGAAACAAAGACGCTCTAGGAAAACAGATGTTCTGGTCTAATCTTTTTAAAAAACATATTAACTAAGGGATCCTGGTAAATAAACCAAATAGCTTTTGGTAGCAGAATAGTTCTTATCTATAAAATGTCTTTAGCATACTGTGCAGGGTTGTCTAGAATTGCTTATGATAAGCCAGGAATTGATACATTTAGGGTCATGATTCCCAGGAAAATGTCATGTTAGCTATGTCACTATCTAAATATGAAAGGAGATGTTTTATAATTAAGAAAACATTGTGTGTAAACAAGGCAATTGAATGTTTTACTTAGAAACTAATTCTAGCAACTTGGGGCAGAGCACATCTGATGACCAGGAAAGGACGTGGGCTTCTGCAATAGGGTCTTCCCTACTTTACTGAGTCCTCATTCATCACTGTAACCATAAACTTATTGGTAAAGCTTCACATGGAACAAGATCTCTGATTTGTGAGTTCGATTTGCCAATCTAATACTTTGTCTGAGTTCAGATTGGTACTGTAGAGAGGGTTGCCTTTCAGGCCCCCAAATCATAATAGGTAAGAAGTTTTCTTTTTTCTATGTAAAAAAAAAAGGTAATGGAAAAATACAATGAGACTTTGGTTCCAGAATGGTTGGCTACCCATTGTTATTGTGAAATGGGGGAAATCTTTGAAGCATATTAAGAAGGATAAGTCTTACCATTGAAATTTGGAGGAAAGAGACTGAGATCTGAACACAGGAACATAGGAAGGGCACAGGGAAGTTGAAAAATTCTGTTACTGGCTCTTGCTAGCACATCTGTAAGAGTCCAGTCTTCAATAGTGGAGAGGATGGTAGTGAGGAAAAGTCTGTAAGGTTGGGTTTTTCTTTCTTGGATGGCCTTCTCATCTCTGTGGCTTCTTGAAAAACTCTCAAGTCACCTTGGAAATGACTCAAGTCATCAGTTACTTGAAAAACTGTTCATAAAAATGGGATCCAAGGTCGGGTGATGACTAAATATTGAGGGTATTTTCTGAAAGAATTACACATTCACAAGCAGAAGCTTGGTGTATCATTGTTGGCAGGAATTTTACAAATAATGATGGGGGGAATGTGTTGCCATTCTATTATTATCAAATGGAAAGGATTGTTCAGGTTAATGACTAATCAAGTGGCTGCAAACTTTTGAAAAGACCCTTCCAGACTTTATGCCAGCCCATGTGAGTGGTGTAAGGCGGGGCCTGGCAGTTCTGTGATGAAGTAGTAACTGCTACAAATGCTTTTCGAGTAACTAATGTTAGGCACATTTTCATATGAGAGGATGTTACAAGTGCAAGTGGCCTTGGGCATTCTTTATATTATCCAGAGATAATACCTTAATTAATGCTATTGACATAAATAATACAGCGAATGGAGTCCGGTGACAATCCACTGTCTTAGGCATTCTTTTTATTATCCAGAGATAATACCTTAATTAATGCTATTGACATAAATAATACAGCGAATGGAGTCCGGTGACAATCCACTGTCTTAA
>NW_011888854.1:3430951-3432081 GCF_000151845.1 Pteropus vampyrus
AACAACAACAAAAAACAAGGCACCTAGATCTGTTCTTTCAACCCCAGTTGGGGATCTAAGAACATATGGAATAATGTGGATGAAACAGCCTGGGGTGGTATTCAATCTCTTTTAGGACTATTAGAGAGCCAAATGTGAAGTAACCCTTAGGGAAGTTGGGGTGGTGCTCAGCAATGCTCTAAGGTGAAACCTGGGGTGTATTGAGAGAACACGAGGGAGGGAACCTAGGTAGGATGACGTTACAAATCGGTGTGTGCGGTTGGAGAGACCGTTACGTGGTTACGCTGCCTTTACATGAATACCGAATTAGAATCGACATCATATATAAACTGGACCTTGCTGTCTTTGCCCTTTTCACAGAGCATAGTGACTAAGTCCACTCTTTATCAAGTTTTAATTAGCCATGATAAATGGGATTCTTTGGAATCGCCCAAACTCTCCTCAGAGAGTTAAGCAATGCAGAATTCCAGGGCGCAATAAATTATTACTGTTCTAATTAAGGACATAGTTAAGAAGAAAACTTTTCTTCCACTTACTCCCTTTTAATAGTTCTCACTGGTCATTAAGTAAGGCAGACAGTTTGTGGACATTATCAAGGTGGTTTATTAGAATGCCTCAGCTACACCGGAGATGATGACAGCTGTACATGAAATAAAGTGGGCCAAGATGGATTGATATGTCATCGGGGCTAGCTATTTATTTCATGGGGCTGAGTACACACTGAAAATACAAGGCTTTCTGCTCCAAAATTGTTAAGAAAATCAAGATAGCTACAACAGAACATCAAACCAATCTCAGGGAGCTTCTGAGTACAGGGCCCTGTATGACTCCACAGAAGCTGCGTAAACATAGAGCTGGTGTTGTCGGCCATTACGGATCTACCTAATGTCCTTTCCTGTCTCAACTTTGTTTTCTAATTAGGCACAACTTAAAATCTTGTGTAATGGAAACAAATGTAGGTTTACTATCTCGCCACGGATTGCTTTAATTCAGCAGCACATTGCTATAATCTAGTAAACCGAAATGAAAAGCTGATAACAAAATGCTACATGGATGCTATCGTGATTTATTTTCTTCTCAGAAGAAGTGTAGAGGAGTGAAGGACCTTAGTCATCTATGTTACAAATAGA
>NW_011888854.1:3432131-3447397 GCF_000151845.1 Pteropus vampyrus
TAACAAAATGCTACATGGATGCTATCGTGATTTATTTTCTTCTCAGAAGAAGTGTAGAGGAGTGAAGGACCTTAGTCATCTATGTTACAAATAGAAGCTGGCTGATAAATCAGCTAAAAATCAAGGCACAGCACAATGTGTAAAATTCTTGGGATTATTTTGGAGTCACAAGGAACTTTCCTTTAACTGTGAGAAGGAATTTACCTCTCACAGAACCTGCCATTAAGCAATGAAACTTAGAGACTGGAAGACCTATTCCCTATCTTAGAGTCTTGTTTACTCCTATTTTCAAAGTCACTGGAAATAATTCTGAATGTGAATACAGCACTCGATCAGGTTCCCGTGGCTGCTGTAAAAATTATCATAAATTGGACAGCTTAAAACAACAGAAATGTACTCTCTCACTGTGCCGGAGGCTGCAAGTCTGAAATGAAGATGTTGGCAGGGCCACGTTCCCTCTGAAACCTTGTGGACATGTGATTGCTTGGTTTATAGACATCTGATTCCAGTCTCTGCTTCCATTCTCACATCACACTCCTCTGTGTCCTCTCCTCTTTTTACAAAGCCGAGCCACCCTAATTTAATATGACCTCATCTGAACTACATCTCCAAAGCACTTATTTCTAAATAAGGTCACATTCCGAGGTTCCAAGCAGGCAGAAATTTTTTTTGGGGGGATACTATTTAACCCAGTACAGTACTGAGTAGAAACAAGTGTTAACAGTTGTATGGTATGTGATAGCATAGGCAATAATAAGCCTTCATGATACAATCCAAAAGGTCAGATATTAGAGCATATTCAAACAAGAGCCCTTGTGGGAAAATTAAATGGGGCCATCAGCTCAAAACCCTCAGAATTTCGATTCAAAATATGCCTATTTAATATAATCCATTTGAAAGACATGTGCTGTTGCACTAAATGAAGTAGCCAGTGTCAACGGGCAAAAAAAGAAAAAGCTATATAATTTATGTGACCCAATAAAAAAGGGAAGTGCAGTGCCTCTTGCTCAAAAATTATTAAGAATTGATTTAGTTAAATCGTTGTGTCTTGAGAAGTAACTCACAAAATCCACCGGAAACTTTTCTAGGATTATGAAGTAGTAATGAGGGAATGAACGAGAATATGCAAATTTAGACCTTTCCCACCTCTAAAACATTATCTTTTATTTTGCCTCGAATGGTGGTCCCAAACCCAGACTTAAGTTTATGCGTACCAGAGAAGCACCCAGGACAAGGTACCCATGGCATTGAATTTGACGGTGCATATTCTGCAAGGTGATTTATGATTAATCTCAACTTCCTCCCATGTAGCCAGATTAGGGGAAATATAACTCCATCACCAAGTGTTGAAGACACTCCTGAGGGCCTCGGTCTGTCAAATCCTAAAGCACTTGTTTGTGTGTGTGTACTAGCAGGGCTCTTGTTATTGTCTGTGTGTAAACATTATGCATAATGAGTTACAATGCTTGATATTGGAAGGGAGTGTTTGAAAATGGGGCAAATTTATAGCAGATGGGAGAGAAGTTCACAAGGAGATTACCATGGATGGAAGCCATCGCGATGTTTCCGCACCAGAGGCTCAGAGCTAGGGTATAATATTTAACTATCTTTTGCCATTCTCATCTAAACAAATGGCCTGATTTCCGCAGAAGAGGAAAATTAGACTCTGATTTGAATGTCCTACCTGTGTAATTTGCATAAAATAAATGACAAGGTGCCCCCTAATGACTCAGGTTATGGACAGTTGACTATAGTTATTATTCAAGTCCTAGGCTTTGTTTACCATTCTAGGATTTTTTTTTTCCCCCTAGAAAGATACTACTAATAAGTTGTATAGAAAAGAGGATGCTGTGCGACAGTTTCTGTACCTCAAGTGGCCATAAATCAAGATGATACATTGCTAGAACAGCTCCCGGGGTTTGATGGAAAGCAGATAGTGGTGGCCTGTTTGGCATGTTACAGCTTGATCTCATCTGTTTCTTCAAACATATGTGAACGTAGATGGAATTAATTTAAAGAATTAAAAGATGGAACCCAGAAAGCCTAGGGGATGTGGATTTGGGTTTGATTAATTGGTCTGAAATTACAAATAACTCCCCTTCAGAGGTGCACCAAGGGCATTTATAGGAATCCTTATGACGCAGCGATCTTGTATTTGGTGGTGGAATATATGTAATTGAGAATTCCACGAAGCACATGCGTTTAGGTGCAGAAAAAACTATACACATTTAATTAACGTCTAATGCCAACAGCGTATGTGACATATTAATCTGAACTGGTCTCCCTGTGCCAGATGTTTTGCAGGAATTATTGGTCATGGGGTATTGAGTCTACTTGAAACATTATTCTAGGAGCCCGGTCATTATGATGCGAAAGACTTGCTACTTTAAATAGGGACGCTAGAGGAAGCTCATTTGCAGAGGACTAGGTGCCGCTACAAATCCACATGGATAGAAGACAAGCTCTATAACAACGCACCGAATGAAAATGACTCTCCCATACTCATTAACAACACTGGAAATAAGATTGCACCTTCACCCAGGAAGAACTATTGGATATTCCAATCACTATAGAATTAAACATTTTTAAATTTCAGTGGTAGGAATTCATAGAGAGCCAAGCTAGAGAAGTAAAATCATGGGTAAACTATGTTTGTTATGTTACAGCTGCATATCACTAAACATTGTGACCAGAAAGAGTTCTCAATGGTTAGAGAAATAAACACTACTTCATTAAATAGAGTAAATATTTAAAATTCTTTGAGAAGCTTAGTTGTCCAAGGAAGAAGTATGATGGCAAAAACTACTAACTAGAGAGAATTATATGGCATGAGACTTATACTTCTTCATTAGGTTAGGACAAGGGGACAAGGGACAGGGCTAGAAAACATTTTCTGTAAAAAGCAAGATAGTAGATATTTAGGCCCTGCCATCTATGTGTTTAACTCTGCCTTTGTAATGTTTAAGTAGCCATAGGCAATATGTAAACAAATGAGTATGGCTCTATTCCAATAAAATTTTATTTACAAAAAAACAGATGGCAACCAGGATATGGCCCATTGTCTGTAGTTTGCATATTCCTAGCTTAATAAATCTGCCTCTGGTCATGAGAAGGATTTTACTTTAGTTTTAAATTTGCCCATGTGCTGAAGCAAGAGAAATAAAATTAAAAGATATAGGAGAGGAAAATATAAATAATAGAATAAAATCCTAATGGTGATATAAGTAGATGTATTCAGAAGTGTGAACATGGAAAAAAATATTTTCTTATGTCATCTATTCCTATGAGATGGAAAGGAAAAAGCTAAGAACTGATGTAAAGTAGGAAATTAACATTCTGGGAAATAGAAAGCAAAATCCTTTTGCTAAAAACAGAAGAATCAAGTGCAATCTGGATTATTCGAAAAGTTGATGAAGGTTTAGGGTATTAAATGTGCAAGAAAAGAAATAAAACAATCTATCAAAATGTCGAGTAATATAAAATAATAATATGAAAAAGTGATCTAAACACAGACTTTGTGTCACTCGTTAAAAACATCTAACCAAAGGAATTAAGCTATGTGCTTTTGGGGGCAAAAGTCACCATTTCAATTTCATTGCTCAAACTGAGTGTTATTTCTAGGATATTCTAGGACTTTCTAAATGCTTATTGCTAAGAAATGCAGCATAAAATAAATAGATGGAAAAATAGAGACTTGTATTGTTTAATGTTATAATAAACACTATTAAAACAAAACTTTTGTTTTAATTTAATTTAAAAATGACAACATACATCAATTTTAACCTATGACAAATCTATAATCATGTGAAAAATATTTCTTTTAAGTTTTTTATCGACTAAGCAGATGTAGATTATTTAGTTTCAAATTAATTGGGAGAACTTCATAGTGTCTTATAATTAAGTTGCTTTTAAATATGCCTAAACCTAGAGGCAAACATCTGTAGGTATTTGTCTCTATGTGTTCCAGCACGATGAAGTGATTTGAATTCAGCAAAAAACGTAGTAGCCTAAGTTGAAACAAATTATCCTACGGGAATCTAGTGGAAATGCATTCAAGAACAGAACCATATCTATTTTTTTATGAATATTGGCTATGCTTTGATGTAAACACTTGTTCATGGCCAAACACGTTATGAAGACAAATGACCGATATGATGGATGACCTAAAGATACCCAAGATCATGTGAAAACAGAAATGTCCTGAAGAAGAGGATGTTCTTACAGCTATAATTTAAATGTAAAATATGAACTTAAAAATTGTGCCTGAAAATATTCTAAAAATCACAGGAAACTGCGTTCAGACTAGTGCCATGGCATCCATTCAAAACATCTGAAGCCATTTGTCTTTCTGAATTGCACCCAATATAAAGCTTTTTCACACAGACCTAAACAGAAGTAAGCATCAGAAACACTTCCAACATGCATACATTTTGTTCTAAAGGAACAGCTGTTACTTGATGAAAAGTCAATGAAAGATGCCCAACATTTGTTTTTTTTTTAAAAAGTTATCAACCGAATAAGAATTGTTGGGAACCAGATGTTAAAATTGAGAGTGGTCTGTTTATTTCAGTTGAAAGTGTTATAAAAATGTTAATAAGGTGTTTTATGTCTATTATGCAGTAATGTTTGACTCCTTAATGTGCTTTTTGTTATATTTGACTGTTGTTTCTACAGGCTGCTATGTTGGCATTAAAAAACTGAAGAGTAAATAAAGAGAAAAACGATGTTCTCTTGTAACCAGAATACTGAACCAAAATGGACATATGTGGTATGGTTTTGCAGGTAACTTACAATGAAAGCCTTGAAACACTAATATTCTTACTGTGTTGAGAAATAGCCTCCTAGTAATTATTTTAGTAATTATCATTTCAACTAGAACAGTATTACATAACAGGTTACTACTCTTAGACATCTGAAGGAGACCATGATTTTTCATACCTGAATTTATGACCCCTGTGTTGCCCACCTTTGTCAATTTTAACAGCTTTTAATCACCCACGTAATGTTTTATTTATATTTATTTTTTAATGCTCACAGCACCTGGTATTCCAAGGTTGTCTCCCATCCAAGTACTAACCAGGCCCGACCCTGCTTAGCTTCCGAGATCAGATGAGATCGGGCATGTTCAGGGTGACGTGCCCGTAGACACCCATGTAATGTTTAATGAGTAAATTCTTTTAACTACATAAGTAATATATTTCCTTATAGTAAATTAAAATATTTCAAAACCATTTGAATATTTCCCTAATCCAATCTCTTCAGAGATAACCATTGTTTCCAGTTTGGTGTATATTTTCTCTAAATATATACAATGCTTTTATAAATGCATGTATGTATTAATTAATCACTAATATTGATTCTACAGTGAGATAGCTTAAATGACATATTGAATGGAAATAAATTTATATAGTAAATAGTACATAGGGAAAACTCAATAAATCATGGCTATTATTATTATTTTGTAGATGTGAAGGCCACCTTCAGAAGGACATAGCTGGGAGAAGACACACCTTTGACAGTAAGTCAGCCACTTTGTGTGCTCATTTTCTAATACATAAAACAAAGAAAATTTCTTGGTGGATATTGTTGATAGTCTATGCAAGAGGCTATACAATAACTATTTATAAACTTTTGCTTATTTTTTCATCTAATAAGCTAAAATATCTGTGAATTGATTGTAATTCAGATGACATGTCAATGGGTACTATAAGGTGAGGTTTCCAGGAAAGCCTTTAAAAACAACAAACTTGTTTTTATGTCCTGGTCCT
The DNA here is from genome assembly GCF_000151845.1 of Pteropus vampyrus. Classification (NCBI taxonomy): domain Eukaryota; kingdom Metazoa; phylum Chordata; class Mammalia; order Chiroptera; family Pteropodidae; genus Pteropus; species Pteropus vampyrus. The sequence continues at coordinate 3,437,900 of NW_011888854.1, forward strand.
TTGACTTTGTGGCTTTACCCTTACTTCTTTTTCTTGATGTCAATATGGACGTCATGCCTCAGGTGCTATAGAAATCAAGCAGCTAACCATATACGATATCTCACACTAAGGACAAGCTAACGATGTCATTGCATAGCTGTAACTCAAATCTTCAATGTCACTGTGACACTGCTTTTCTTCCAATCCTAGACCGCCTTCTCCTGCTTCTTTTGTAGGAGAAAATAACTCTGTTGTATGTTAAGGCTACTTCTGTGTGCATTTTATGTTATTTATAGAAGAACCTTATATGAATTGAAACCAATATTAATACTTATGTCATAGATTTAGTCTGGAGATTATATTAACTACAGAATTCTGTTCATTTAATAAGAAGTATATTTGAGTGTCTGGTATGAAAAGTGTGAAACTTATGAAACTACTGTAATATTGAACTACTGGAATAATGTGGTAAACTAAAGATATGACCTATAACTCTTGGGATTTACATGAAAGCAGAGACAACTGTAAGCAAGTAAACAAGTAAATAAGTGAAGATTTTGGCTGGTTCTAAAAATAGGGTAAATATTATAGAAAAGACTAAGGGTAGGAGTTGATGAAGAGGAGGTAATTATGAAAAGGTGGTCAATGAAATGTAATCTAATGGTGATGTTTGAAGATGAATTTTTGAAACTAAAAGAATTAGATCTAGCTTTGTAAAATCTCTTGGAAACAACATTCCTTTTTTTAAAATTAATAGCACAATTTTTCTAATTTGTACAAAAACATGGATTAATTGGTCAGGAAAGAAAACTTGATTAGTTGACGTATAAGGAGTGAGAAAGAGATTGGAACAAATATCGAAACGATAAACAGAGGCCAGATTATGTAGAGCCTTGTAGAAAATTAAGATTTTTCTATATATTCAGTAGTATTGCTGTGTAATAAACCCATCTCAAACTTACCGGCATAAAATAATAAACCTATGGTTACAGATTCTGTGGGTCAGGGATTCCAAAAAAGCACAGTGCGGATGGCTTTGTCTCCTCAATGATGGGTTTTCAGCTGGAAAGACATACATGTCTAAAGGTGACTCAAATAGCTGGAGGCTGGGACAGCTGGGACTCAAAGATCCATTTCCAAGATTGCTTCTTTACTCACATATCTGGCACTTGGCCTTGAGTATTGAGGCCAGAGATAAACTGAACCTTTCAACCAGACACTTAAGCAAGGTCTCTCCACACAACTTGTCTTTCTCCCAGCCTGCAACGGAGAGGACCTCTTGAGAGTGAGTATTTTGAGAGGACTGAGTAGTGGTCACTAGGCCCATTCTGAGCAAAACTCAAAAGTTATAGAGCATTGTTTCTTTTGTATTGTATTAGTCAAAGAAGTCAAAGGTCATCCTAGAATCAAGGTCAGGACCTTAGAGCCCGCCTTTCAGTGGAATAAGAGTTGAAAAACTCTGAAGCTATATTTTATAACCATCGCACTCTATCAAATGGAGGAAATAAGTATTTGTTACTGCATCCATTTTGCCCAAAAGTAGTGGCTTTTCACTTCCCTCCACTCTGATACTCACATTCTTTTGCCTTTTTCTCCTTTAAATTTTGTCTTTCAAGGCAATTGGAAATTAACAATAATTTTTAAGTATTGCCACTTGCAGGAGGAAATATATTTAATTCAAAAAAAATTATGTAACTGAATACTTCGCTAAACTCCATTTCCTAGGGTAGCTAGAGTAGAAAGGCAAATAAAGAACGTGAACAGGATATAATGAAGATGCATTTGTTATATTAGTGTAGAAACTGTGGTGACTTGGAGAATATTTATCCTAGCTAAAAGGAATGCCTATTATTAATAAATTTATTTAGTTAGTTAGTTATGTGAGACTAAGGGCACATATGGCCAGTTTTTTTTTTTTCCCCCAGATAAGGCAGAAATTAAACATTTGTATCTGAATTCTTTTAATTATAAAATGTTATCATCAAATTAAGTAAAATCCCCATCTGTATGTCTTTATTTAGCTTGAGATTTCCAGCTCATGAAATTTTCTTAAATAAAATAAGATACTAGTCATAGAATTTGAGGCAGCATTGAAGATAGTTGATGTTTAGAAGGTGATAATCATTACCACAATACCTGAAAATATGAAATAATTGCTTTGTATAATGGTTCATTAGATTATCATATTTGTTTAATTCTTCTAATGTAATAAAAAGTATTTCTAAATACGTCTTTATTTTAAAATTAATTTTATAACATTAATTTACTTATTATAGAATTTAATTTAATTTAGTGAGTTGTATTCACTAAATCAAAAAGTTATTCTATCTTTACTGTATTTGACAGTGTTTAACAGGGTTACTTATAATTTCTTTTCCTTCTATGTGTGAGTAAAATTTTTTTTGCATGTTAATTGACAAAATTAGTGCTTCTAGGAAAGAATGGAAGCTAGGACAGACATCCTAATTTCAGTTGTGCTCCATAGTTACCATTATATAGATTGTTAAAAAATCTCTCAAATTTTGTACCATATTAAAAGAAATTGAGTATCAGGGTATCAAACAGAACCATAGAAACCAGTCATGATGGATGTATAGAAGAATAATATGATTCCTGAAAAATTATGGTATGATAGAATCACAGAATTGGTTTCCTGTAATTTCAAGACACAATCATGGAGTTTAAGACAGGATACTATAAGGAAAGAGGCAATTTTCATGGTCTAAAAATTATTTTTTCTAGTATAACCCTTTTCATACTTCAACTCTCATTTTTATGTTTACAATTCCATAATAACTATATTTACCTTCTTTCTGTGTATGATTTTTATTTGAAAATGATAATTCTCATTCAAAATACCAAAAGCAGAATTTATTGGGTTTGTATCCAAAAATTTCTGCTCCATCTTCCCCCTTTCAGTCAATATTACTATCATCATTCTATCTGTCAGATACATAGAGTCAACAAGTACATCATTTATGTCTCTGTTATACATTATTTTCTATGAAGATTTCCTGTTTTCCAGTGCCAATGTGTGTCACCTCAAGTATCAAAGTGGAAATAAGTTTGATCTCCCTTCCAAGCATTCTTGTTTCACTTAATCTAACAATATTCTCTCAGTGATATGACAAATTACATTTCTGTTTACAAACCTTCAAACACTTTCCACTGAATTTTAATCAAATTAAAATAGATGATTACTTCAGTAATGTGTTAATGCCTAACAAAATGACCCAATTCTTTCATTTTTGAAACCAATATATTATTAAAATGTTCAACTTTCAATTATAAAATATTTCAAAATGCCAAAAAAAGAAGGAAAAAAAAAACCTTTGATACAGCTTTATAACTATAAACAAGATGTTACTATAAGAAATACTATAAGAGATAACTACTTGCTTACATTTGATGTTCAATATCCCTGTGTACATTTCTGTACTTTAAAATACATGTATATGCACACTTTTATATATATAGCATACAGTGTAATTTATATCTTCAAAATTAAATTAAACATTATCATTTTCTATATATAATAGTCCCAACTTATCCATGACGGATATATTTCAACAGCCCCAGTGGATGCCTGAAACCACAGGTGGTACTGAACCTATACATACTACCTTTTTTCCTATATATACACATAACTATAATAAAGTTTTACTTACAAATTAGACACGGTAAGAGACTAACAATGAAAACTAATAATAAAATAGAACAATTATAAAAATATACTGTCGTACAAATTATGGGAATATTCCCTCTCTGACTATCCTATTAGACTGTACTCACCTTTCTTGTGGTGATGATGAGAGGTGACACAATATCTTACCAAATTGAGAACTTTTTTCACATTTCACTTAAAAGAAGCACTTTACAGCTTCTCTTTGGTGCGTTTGAATGGCCAGCATCACTACTGTTATGTTCAGAGGCCATAATTAAGTAAAATAAGAGGGTCGTGAACACAAGCACTGTGGTACCACAACATCCAACCCAAGAACCAAGATGGCTACTGAGTGACTCACAGGCTGGAGTGCCTACTTCATGAAGGTTCTAGACAAAGGGATGAGTCCCGTCCCCAGTGGGACAGAGCAGGACAGATGGAGTATAGATGGTCACTATACTCAGAACAGCACACAATTTAAAACTTATGAATTACTTCTAAAATTTTCCACTTAATGCTTTTTGTTGACTGCAGGTATCTGATTTCACGATAAGGGAGGGATTTACTGTAGTGTGATGTGGGAATAACAATTTGTAATGTTTCTATGTGTTAACCAATTGTACCACTGCTATTTTGTGAATAGTTGCTCATTTTCCTGGTTGGTATAAAATTTATGCATAATATATCAAAACTCTTGCATATATTTATGAATCCCCTGTTATGCTCCAATAATCCGATCGTCATTCCTGAGTCAATGCCACCCTATCATAATTACTGTAATTTACAATCATTGTCTTTTGACTACCTGCTTAGTGGCAATGCGAGTTTGCTAGGGCTATCAACAAATGACCACAAAATTGGTGGCTTAAAGCCACAGAAATATATTCTGTTACAATTCTGGAGGTCTGAAGTCCAAAATCAGGGTTCCAGGTGGGGCAAAATTTTTCCAAAGGTTCTAGAGGTAAATCTTTCTTGGCTTCTTTCAGCTTCAAGCAACTCCAGGAATTCTGGCTTGTGGCTCTATAGCTTCAATCTCTGCCTCTTTCTTCAAAAGGCTTTCTCATGTTTGTGTAAAATGTGATGTCTTGATATATGTATATGTTGCGAAATGATTTAACAGTCAAGTCAGTTACCATATTTATGACCTCATGTCTTAATCTTTTTTATTTTCAACATGGTGAGAACACTTGAGATCCACTTTCTTAGCAAATTTCAAGTTTATAATACGTTATTGTTAACTACAGTTACTATACATTTCTACTTTTTACACTATAACATTTTTTCTTTATAATGAGTTATTGCAATTATTGTTAGCAAGGGTAGTATTATAGATCTCTAAGTCATTGATCATTTAGATTTGCCCTGACATTGAACAGTTCTTGTATTTACCATTTCTACTTGCTCCCCACAGTTACCATTTTAACTTATTTTCCTTCTTTCTGTACTATTTGTGTAATATTTCTTCAGCAAATATGAATTGAAAAATTTTCAAACTTTCATTGACCTGAAATGTCTTTTTTTTTTTCACTTTCACTGCTGTGTATAGTATTTTATCTTCAATTACATATTCTGTACTTGGATTCCATGGCATTGTTACATTGTTATTTTTACAGTGAACTTTTAAAGAGTAATATTTTGATTGTTCAAAATGTGTCAAAACCTTGACTTTGAGGATTTCATTTAATTTATAAAATTCAATAATTTATGGAAATTTCCTAGTTCTTACCTTAGATATTGCCTCTTTACCTTCATAGTTGTATTTGAAATATCTAAAATTATTCATTGGGCCATTTCAATCTATGTTTTATAATTTTGTTTATTTCTCTGTCATCTATCTTTACTATTATAATTTTTACCATCTGTCTCTAACATTTTTTAATTTAACGACTTTCTTTTTATTTTTATATGTCATATTTGCCATATTTTGCTTATGTATATTTATGATATATTTATTTCACAGTTTTTTCCCTCAAATTATTCATCTGTTATCACAAATCATTATATCCTTCTGTTTTATGTCTGCTGACTCTCACTGACAGCTGATTATTTTTCACTGTGTTTTTTACATTTTTTGTTTGTGAGTTTATTTTTAAAGGAGTTTTACGTTTAAAGCCCCTGACCCACCCCTGTGGCAACCCTCTTATATTTTGGGACATAATTATTTCCATAGAAGAGGTTAATATTTCTTACTCTAGGAAACTCAAGGGGGAATACTGGCATTGGCCTGATTTATATTTCAGTTTCTTATGGTTCAGGTTCTTGGCCCACGTGAGTGTCTCAAATTCATCTTTCAATTCTGAGTAAAGCACAAGATGCTAGTAACAATCCTCAGCTATGTTTTCTTCTTTCAAGATTTGAAAAGAGTAGAAAGGGTCTTATGCCTTTTGATTTTGAGTAGAAATGTTTGTCTAGGCATTGACATCAGGGTTCCAAGTATGCAGAATCACCAGGACATCCAAGATAGCTAATCTCTGATTTCCATTAAAATATAATTTTTAGAAAGGTAAAAGCATAGCTCTCAAATAAATATAAAATGAATACGCTTTTAAGAGATTGTAAATTCATTAATTAACAATGAACCAGTAAGCTGTTTTTAAATGGTACAAAGTGTCACTGACTAGCTAGAGTACATCGAAGTGATTTAACAAAAGAATGTTAAGATACAGTTGCTGGATTAGATATAAAACTGATTGATACATAACAGGACTATGAATCTGTGAGGTTATCTGTTCCACTTGGAAGAAATATTTGTATCTCCACAGGAAAAAAAAATCTAAAATTTAATAAGTCCCTTTACTAATCTTTGATCTTTAATCATTAGTGAACAGTGAATTGAATTAAGTGCATTCCCTGGGATATTTTTGGGTATTTTTTACACCTAAACGACACTGAGGTATATGCTGCACGTATTTTCCTTCTTTCTTTCTTTTTGACCTGATTTTCAAGTTTGAGATAATTTTACAGAAACCTCCCGGCGCCACACACACACACACACACACACACACACACACACATCACAGAAACCTCCCGGCCACACACACACACACACACACACACACACACACACACATCATACAGAGAGCATTTAAACCTTAAAATCCAATTCCTTCATTTCCTTTCTTCCATCCCATGTCTGCTCAGATGATTAAAATGCTATTTCTCCTTGGGCATTTCTGTTTTTATATTATTTTATTTAAACTATGCATTTTAAACAATGATTATTATATTTTATACAGAATTCATGGACATTTACACTGCAAAGGATTTTGTTATCTTTCTTACTCTTCTGTTTAAACAGTAGTGCCCTTAATATGATCCTTCTCAAACAAGTGCAATTCCATGAAAACTTTCAGAAATTATCTGTTCCCTTCTCCGAATTTGAATTATGGTTAGTTTCTGTCGCCCTTACAGCCATAGATATAGTTTTGTCCTTTTTAGATGCACATACGCACATACACGCAGTCACATATTCTGAGGCAGAACTTAAGACAGATCTTCAATATAGGCAATATATCCCTAAAAAACCCCAAAACTCTCATCCAAATAAAATGCCTTTTAATTTTACCACTTCCACTAATTATCAGTTGGTCACTTGTATTTTTCTTTTGTCACCCTCTCTCCCCACTTATGGCATTCAATTTTTTAAATTTTTTTAAAATTTTCTTTCTCAAATGTATGTTATCATTAAACATACTGTTAGGCTGAATCACTCATCACTTTTAAATATTGCTCTTTTCGTTATTTCTTTTCCTTCCTTGCTTCCTTCTATCCTTCTTTCCTTGTTCATTTTCTTGGTAAGGTTATATAGTTTAATTGGTGTATAAAAAAACTTTATTGTATTTGTATTTAGCTTTCAATTGGATCATAAATGCCTGAATGACAAAGAGTATGCATAACTATCTTTGCATTCTAACTAGGGTTATTTAGGCTTCAAATAAAGAGAAGATTGTTTGTTATTTGTCTTAGGAAATAATCACCAATGGTTACATACTGTTATTTTCAGCTATCTTCTCATTGATTCCTTTGTAGAAATACTGGATAAACTCATCAACACAATTCTTCCTATATAAAACCTTTCATATTCTCAAAAGTATTATGTATACTTTCATCTATTTATGTATCTCCAATACTACAAGAAATACAGTATTGTAATAAATAGAAAGACATCTATACTTACAGGCAAATTTCTAGGTAAAACACCTCATAAGGCTTACTTAGGAAATAGATTGAATAAAAATTCATGATGGAAGAAATGTGGATTCATCAGCTTGAATATTGTTATAAGTAGTAAAACAACATTAAGAAAGAGGTTCTTACCAAGATAGCCTGATACTTCATTCCTATAACTTAGTTAAGTTAGATGTTTTAGGGTCTTGATTTCTTTCTATTTTGTTCTCCAGTTCTTTTATGTAACATGTGCTGTGGCCCTTCCATAAGGAATACTTGATTTTTCTTTCTGGAAAGAAAAAATCCAGAAATCCCTAATGAACACTCCCTTTTAAACTGATTCCTGAACTCTGTGAAAGTGCTTACTACATTTTATGTAAGCTGTTTAGTCATTAACCTGTCAATCACTAAAGAAGTGATATTAATTAGCAAGGTATCTACCACTATGCCAGCACCTGTTCACACATTCTCATTCACCTCGCAGAAACTTCAAGTGTCTGAATGGATGCTACTAATTCACAGGCAATTAATTCAACAGCAAAATCTTTTCATCTGATTTTATATTTTTAACATAAGATCTAGCATGAGTACATTTAGTTCAACTTGAATTTTTGCAAAGAATATATTTTAGAAATATTAACTTGTTTCTACAATGAAAAGCAAAACAATAAGTACAAATAGTTTTGAGATGAAAAATCCTAATATGATGAATAAATGTCAATTTTCAAACATTGATGCCAACTATTAGATATTTGAGTAACTAAATCAGACTATCCCTTTATATTAAATAATTTTGCTTACAAACATCAACAGACATTCTTGCCAATCTACAGATGGGTGAATTTAGAAAGACGATGTCTTAAAAAATAGCTTTTAGGAAAAATAACAAAGCGATTTTATGTCCTGAAGTGAAGACCCTCAGAGGCATTTTTTCACTGGCCTGTCAAAATGTATATCCAAACCATAAGTGGATGTCTGAGTAATAATTTATTTACCTTTATATGATTTGTCATGCTTTATTTTTCAAAACAAGAGCTGGTATCCACAATGCATTTTAGTTGATTTTTTTTTCTATGTACTAAGATAATATATGTGTAGACCGCTTTGGTAGACTATCAAAATATTTTCAAATAACTTAGTTAACACAGTCATGTGAACATAATACAAATGTAATCCATACATAAAAATACAATTATCTCTTGAGTTTATAAAAATTTCCAAGTGTAAAACTTAAATCAAGCTACCAAGATAAAGGTTTGTGGAAAATAGATATTTTCACTACAGTGCAGGTTGTAATAAAAACTCAGAATGGGCTATTCTATTTTGGGGAGAAATAAACAACATTATTAAAGGCATCTAGAATATATATTTTGCTACTTTCAAAAGATTTTTCAAAGCAATAGATTTACGATAACTTAAATTATATAAAACATATTCCTATTTCGGTTCCACATACCACCTGGTACTCTGCTATGCAAATAACAATGTGAAGTAGAACTTCTCTGTGTTTCTCAGGGCTCCTGCCAGAAGCCATGCTCTCTTGAGACTCTTCACGTAAGAGGGGAATTAGGTCTGTAGCCATTTATTTGTCTAGGTAATTACTCTGACCTGGAAGGAGAATAAATTTCTCTTACCTCCCTAAAAGAGTCAAATGTTTACAACCCTTAGGGTACTGAGTCTGTAGTTAC
>NW_011888854.1:3447447-3458318 GCF_000151845.1 Pteropus vampyrus
AAAAATAACAAAGCGATTTTATGTCCTGAAGTGAAGACCCTCAGAGGCATTTTTTCACTGGCCTGTCAAAATGTATATCCAAACCATAAGTGGATGTCTGAGTAATAATTTATTTACCTTTATATGATTTGTCATGCTTTATTTTTCAAAACAAGAGCTGGTATCCACAATGCATTTTAGTTGATTTTTTTTTCTATGTACTAAGATAATATATGTGTAGACCGCTTTGGTAGACTATCAAAATATTTTCAAATAACTTAGTTAACACAGTCATATGAACATAATACAAATGTAATCCATACATAAAAATACAATTATCTCTTGAGTTTATAAAAATTTCCAAGTGTAAAACTTAAATCAAGCTACCAAGATAAAGGTTTGTGGAAAATAGATATTTTCACTACAGTGCAGGTTGTAATAAAAACTCAGAATGGGCTATTCTATTTTGGGGAGAAATAAACAACATTATTAAAGGCATCTAGAATATATATTTTGCTACTTTCAAAAGATTTTTCAAAGCAATAGATTTACGATAACTTAAATTATATAAAACATATTCCTATTTCGGTTCCACATACCACCTGGTACTCTGCTATGCAAATAACAATGTGAAGTAGAACTTCTCTGTGTTTCTCAGGGCTCCTGCCAGAAGCCATGCTCTCTTGAGACTCTTCACGTAAGAGGGGAATTAGGTCTGTAGCCATTTATTTGTCTAGGTAATTACTCTGACCTGGAAGGAGAATAAATTTCTCTTACCTCCCTAAAAGAGTCAAATGTTTACAACCCTTAGGGTACTGAGTCTGTAGTTACCAGGTCCCTAGTTTAAACCACAGGGTATAAGGGAGACTAGAGCTTCACCCCTCATTATTTACATGTCAAAATGGCTGAAACGCCAAGATTTGGAGGCAACTTTCGGTTATAAAAGCCTTCACAGGTGGGGTCATCGGGATCTGGAGAGATTTTATTTAGCTTCTAAAGGTTGAGATAAGATTCTTTTAGGAGAGGAGGAGAATAGCTGTCTTGAGCCTTAATAGACAAAGAAAAAAGCGTTTTTCTTCATGTCTTATCTCTGGAGAGTCTGGCTACTCACTGAGACAACTGACCTGAATCTCTTCATGTTTTCCCATGTAAAAGGTCTGAGGCAAGGGGCAGCCAAAACACATTGTTAAGAGATATGTCTGAGAACAGTTGTGTACACATTCAAAACAAAACAGAATAAAGATGAGCAGTAAAAGCCCAACAAACAGGTCCTCAAATTTTGTTGAGGGGATGAGTGGATGAATAAATATGGAATAGGAATTGAAAGATTGGGAAGATGTTAGCTTCCACTGAAAAATACCAGAGGATCAAATTTCAAATACTTAAATTTGTGGAAAATTTGTCAGCTTACAACAGCAAAGAGAGAATTGGTATTTTTATTTCAGAAGAAATTAGTCAAAGCGAGTTAAACTCAAACTGTTGCCATAGAAAAGAAGTTTCTTATCCATCTATGAGTGTTAAAATTAGGAGCTCAGAGAAGAAAGTCCAAGACAAAATAGACATTGATAACAATATAAAATATTATTTACTGGTGTGAATTGTTATGGTATAAAGAATGTTTGTAGGATTTAAGTAAAATTAAACTTCTGGAGTTGCCCTTTCATGAGGAAATAATTCATTAATTAAAATTACTGGTATTTTGGGAAAACAATTGCCATTCTACCTCAGCCTGATCTGTCTAATATTGGCAAGAGAAGTAATGTTTTGATAAAGACTAATAGCATTGACTAAAACAGCATTATGAAAGCCTCATTAAAGCCCTTTGAGGTGTGAAAGAAAAGGATGGGTATGGGGTGGCCCTACCCTACTCAAGACGGTAGCAGGATGCCATTGCTTCCCAAAAGACAGGAGAGGTCTGTATGGTGCTGAGAGTCTATATCGAACAGATGACATATGAAATAGACTTGTGGAACCAGTGGTTATATTTATACTAAGACTACTAGTGAGAAAGTTTTCACATATTTTCTTCTTGAAGGGTCTTGAAAAATGTCGTATCAGGTCCAAATAGCTGCTAGAAATGTGCATTCTCAAAGCAAATTATTTAGGTATTAATGCTTCGATTTAATTTTAATAAATGACTTATCACGATCATGGACTTATATTGTATAATCACATTTCAAATCCTTAATCCTTCAGATCTGTGTACAGGGCACTAAAGCATAGTTCTGTCTTTATGTGAGGTCCCTACTTTTTATACCCAATTTTTAATTATTAACACCTTTAATTATTTCTGTCTTTATGTGAGGTCCCTACTTTTTATACCCAATTTAATTATTAACACCTTTAATATTGATTTAGAACTGTATGTATGTATGTATATATGTATGTATGTATGCATGTATGTAGCTAGAATGGCATTTCTATACTTGTTGAAAATGGTTTACTTGCAGACCTAGACTCCATTGGAAGCTACTTTTTTTCTCTGCCTTTCCTGACATTGACTTTGAAATATTTGTCCTGCTAATCTTCTTACCATTTTGCAATGGTTTACAGTGGTTTCAAGGAGTTTTTCAAAATTGTGTTTGTAATTTTGCTCATTTATTCTGTTCAAAACATTCCTATTAAATGATTTCAAACAGTTTTTATAACTTCTATTTCAATTTTTTTTTTGTACTAAAAGCATATAAATCCAGTGTTTAATCCAGGATTAAGTCACCATTTTAATAAATGGTGAACCCCTGGGATTTGGTTGTCCAGATAGAATTCAATAAAACAAGTATTGTCTGATTCACCTAATGCCTGGTGAGGAATTCTTTTTATGGAACCAAGTACATGGATAGCCTTGCACAGTCATGACCTTGGGATTTCTACTAGTCTGTCTACGTTTATGGCTTGAGAGTGGAAATAGAATTTTGGCATGAGGAGCCAAATGTCTCTGTTTTTCACGGGTTATTGAGAGTTTTGGTAAATAATTTGGAGGACCAGGGGTGAGGGACAGGGGAACACTATTCGTGCACTGGAATACTAATTTCTAAAACATATAATAAAATCAATAGAAATATGATTGAGAAAAATCTAAGCATTTTGAAATGGTTGAAGAGTAAGAATTTCATATGCATAGCAGTTGGAAATTATTTTTTGTTTTTTTAATTTTTATTGAGAATACTAATGTTGGCAAGTAAACAAGGCAATTCCTAGCTGAATTATATTATTATTTGCACTACTTTGAAAGATATTGATCTCTCCTTTATAAGTAATTAATGTGGAACAACATTAAAAAATAAATAAACTATCAAGTAAATATGCTTCAGGACATCCCTCACAGCATAATTAAAAACGAACTTCTTTATTTCAACAACCTCAAATCCCATTCAACATGACTGTGCACGACACATCTATTGGCAAATGACTTGTAAACAGAAGGCTGAAAAAGATTTTTACATTGTTTACAAAATTATCTCGTACTCTTTTGAAATGATCAATGTTTTATTGTATCAATTTGGCTTTCTTCAATTGCTTATAATTGTTCTGAAGTATTTGGAGGAAAGTATAATTTTTAAATTATCTATAAAAATTAAATAACTGTTCTTAGCCAAGGTGCCAATTCTACCAAGACATGTTAGAAATATATGAGCAAAACTATAAAGAAAATGAACAGTACTGTCTGTCTAAGCATGTTGAATATGTTTCTTCTACCAAGAATATGTTGCTGCCATCCATCCACTGCTTCTTCACTTTGATTGACTGAGACACATTCAATTCACATGTACACCCTCACTTAATTTGTATGGGTCGTGCTCGGGCATCTTATCAATTATCTATCGCCATTTATAATACTGGGTACTGCTGATTTTCCACGTTTATTTTTACTTAATGTAAACAGTAATTATCTTTCCTATAATTAACTGATAATGAGTTGATTATTTTATGTATTGTCCAAACTGGTGCAGTGTCGTGACTGTTCCAGGCAAATCAGGACATATGAATGCCTTTCTATTAAAGGATAAAATTTTATTTTTAATATTTATTTTAAAAAGTTTTTCCCCTAGGAATTACATAAGCATATTCATTTCTTAAATTTATCTTTATATTTATTTACTTACACCATATTCAACTGAACTTTTTTTATGATTAAAACACTTTTACTATATGTGAAATTTTTTTTTTGATCAAAATTTTTAATGACAGCAGCTAACTTTTACTTAAAGGAAATGTTTTTACTTAAAAGCAGTGTTTGTGCAATACAGTCTATAGCATTCCATTAATATAGAAAATATTGTGCATCAATTAAAATATTTATATTTTGATTAGAATATTTTGCTTTCATGAGAGGACAGAATTTTGAGCATGACATAGATATGAGAAGAGTGATTTAAAAAGTAGGAAGTTTGCAAAGATGATGAATATTAAAAATAATAAAAGAAAAACAAATCAATAGAATCTGCTTGATTACATCTAATGATTTTAGAACAGGACAGGGCATGTCCCAATTAGCTATAAAAAGATAGAACAGCATTTTAGGAATAGTACTTCTGTCAGGGTCTCTTTATAGTCTCATTCTGCACAGAAAAATTGCTTAGGAGAATTCAGACTATACCTTTTACATTATAATTTTCTTGTTTTTTGTACCTATGCTGGAATTTTTCCCACTGGTTCACTGATGCAGTACATTCTAAAATGAAAATATTATTCTTTTCATGTTCTTTAATCTCCACTCAAATGTGTGTAATTAAGAATTATCAATTGCTAAAAATTGATCAAAAAAGGAAACATTTATCAGCTACTTGTAAAATGACACGATTCTATTTTATATGTCTTTAAGATGTTTTGAGACCAAGCTATTATCTTTAATATATAAATAGCTCATTTTGAAGTAAATCAATAAAAAATTTCACCAAATGCCAAATATACTACCATTGCTAGATCTTATAAAAGCGGCGAATTTGTATCAGAATAGGGAGAAGTAACACATGACAGATGAAGATTAATGTTTTGGAGTTGAAAACAAATTGCTGACTCATCAGATAAGTAAAAATTTTGTTGTGTTAAAATTAGCCATTAATAAGCTCTTCTGATCCATTTTTTTATTGATAGCTAGATTATCCCTGGAGATCTACAATTTTTTACATATCTTATTTTTAAATATTGCATTTTAAAACTTCCAAGATCACAAATGTAATTTTAATTAATTCTTTATGGTTAGTAATTGTTTTCAAAAATCCTGAAGTTTAAAACAAATTATTCTCTTGTATATTAACAAGATTGATTGTGATAATGTAGGATTTTTTTTTTTTTTTTTGGTGAGTTAGTGATTTATTTTCCTTCTGAGAAAGAAGGCTGTTCATGATCTTAAATTATTTTAGGTTTTAGAAGCAATAAAAATTGTGGGATTTCCTTAATGGCTTCCTTGCCTTCAGTTCTGAAATATTTATCAATCTCAAATATATTGCACTTTATGTTGAATGATGACTATTAATAGTGTCTGATGAAAAAATCTTACCAACTTGTTATGGATCATCTGGTCAAATTTGGGTTCATAAAATATAAATATCAGTGTTGGTAACATAATTTACTAATGTCTTTCAATTTTTAACTCAATTAAATATATTTTATCGAATTCCTGCTACTTGCCCTTACTTGTACATGATAAGGTTATGGGAGGTATTGCAAAAGTGCTCATACAGTATTTATGACCACTGCCTAAAAGGCTATCAATAATTAGGGAAGCAGACTTAACCTATGAGGAACAGTGAAAATATGATACAGAAAAGTTTTAATTTTATAAATGTATATGATATAAATAAAATCTGTATGGAGTTATCTATAAGAGTTGAAATAGGTCTCTACTAGGATAATGCAAAGCAAACAGAAGAATTAGAAACAAAAAAAAATGGAGAAGTATTCTGAAGAATGCATTAGTAGAATTAATGATACATTTACTAGGTACCTGAGCAGAGTAAAGTGCAAAGATGAATCCAAATTGTATACACTTAACAAGAATTCATTTACTATTTATTTTATTAAAATATATTTACTATTTAGTAAAAGTTTATGTATTTAAGGTATACAACAAGATATTTGATACACACATAACCCCCCCACACACACACACACTAAAAGTCATGTTTTTTTTCGTGTATGGTAAAAACAGTTGACATCTACTCTCATCGAATTTCCAGTAATCAATAGTCATCATGCTGTACATTAGCTGTTTAAACTTGTTCATCCTACATAACTGTAACTTTTACACTGACGAACATCTCCCAATTTTCTCTCCCTCCTTATTCATGATAATCATTCTACTCTCATTCAAATTTTTTAGATTCCACATATACGTGAGATCATATAGCATTTTTCTTTCTGTGTCTGGTTTATTTCACTTAGCATAATATCTTGCAGACTCACCAACATTGTAGCAAATGGCAGATATCCTTCTTTAAGGCTGAATAATACTCTATTATATATATGTATATCTATATAATAATTATATACATATAATATATATGTATATATATAAAATATATATATACATGTACATATAATGATTTTATATATATATATATATATATAAATAAAATCACATTTTCTTTATCCATTCATCCATCAACAGACCCGACAGGTTGTCTTTGTATCTTGGCTGTTGTGAATAATTCTGCAGTTTACATGAAAGCCACAATATCTCTTTGAGGTACTCGTTTTATTTCCTTTGAGTATATACCCAGAAGAGGGATTTGTGGATCATATGGGAGTGCTATTTCTAATGTTTTGAGGAACTTTCATACTTTTTTAGATAATGACTGCAGCATTTTATACTTTCATCAACTAGGATTCACTTTTCTCCACATCCTTGCCAATACTTACTTCTTTTTATTCTTTTTTTTTTTTTTTTTTAATGATAACCTTACTAACAGGTGTGAGGTGATATACCATGGTTTGAACTTTCATTTCCCTGATGATTAGTGATAACTGAACACCTTTTCATAAACCTGTTGGCCTTTTATATGTCTTCTTTGGAAAAATGTCTATTCGGGTCCTTTGCCCATTTTTGAAATTGAGCTATTTGCTTTTACGCTACTAAGTCGTATGAGTTTTTTAAAAACATATTTTAAAGATTATCACCTTGTCAGATGTATAGGTTGCAAATATTTCCTCCCATTCTTTAGATTTGCCTTTTTGTTTTGTTGATCGTTTACTTTGATCGGAAGAAACTTTTTAGTTTAATGTAGTCTCACTTGTTTATTTTCACTTTTGTTGCCTATACTTTTGGTGTTATATCCAAACAATTATTGCCAAGGCCAATGTCAGAGAACAGTTTTCTATGTTTTCTTCTAGGAGTTTTGTTTCAGGTTTTATGTGTAAGTTTTAATCCATTTAAATTGATTTTTGCCTATGGTATAAGATAATGGTCTAGTTTCATTCTTTTGCATGTGGATCTCCAGATTTCTCATTATCATTTATTGAAGATACTATTCTTTCCCCATTGTGTATTCTTTCTGCTTTTGCCCCAAAATAGTTGACTATATATGCTTGGATTTTTTTCTAGTTTCTCAATTCTGTTTCATTGCTATATATGTCTTTATGCCAGTACCATACCATTTGATTACTATAGCTTTTTAAGATTATTTGAAATCAGGAAGAATGATGCCTCCCACTCTATTCTTTCTCTAGTTTGCGCTGGCTATTCAGCACTTCTATCTGAATTTTTGAAAAAAATTTTTTTCGATTACTATAAAAATGCCATTGGAATTTTGATAGGGATTACATTGAATCTGCATATTGTTTAGAGTACTATGGACATTTCAATAGTATTAATTTTTTAAATTCATAAACATGGAATATATTTCTCTTTATTTGTGTCTTCTTCAATTTTTTTATCAATGTTTTTACGGTTTTCAGTGTAAGGATCTTTCATCTCCTGAGGTAAATTTATTCCCAAGTATTTTATTATTTTGGATGTGATTACAAATAGGATTGTTTTATTGATTTTCTTTTCAGATTGTTAGTGAAAAAAATTGCAACTGATTTTTGTATGCTGACTTTATATCCTGAAATTTTACTGAATTTATTTATAGTTCTAATACTTTTTTATGGAATATTTATAGTTCTCACATATATTATCTGCAAACAGACAATTTACTTTTTTTTTTTTTTTTTTGCCAATTTGGGTGCCTTTTATTTCTTTTTCTTGACTAATTGCTCTGGCTAGGACTTCTAGTACTATGTTAAATAAAAGTGAAACGAGTGGGTACTCTTGTGTTGTAGAATAAAAGATAAAAACCACATGATCATCTCAATAGATGCAGAAACTGCATTTGACCAAGTTTAACACCCATTTATGATAAAAATTCTCAACAGAATAAATATAATAGAAAATGTCTCCCAACATAGTAATAGCCGTTTAGATATTCAATGATGAAAATGTTTCTTCTAGATCTTTCCTCTGGAGATAATCTGAAACAGGAATTTATTAAATATATAATATTTAAAGCCTAGGTTGGATCTATGGAGAGTATAAAGAAGGAGAAGCCATAGTTCTTTACGATACACATGGAGAAAAGTTACTTTTTGTACAGAAATAAAGTTTTAGGGATATGACATTGGGAGGAAAAATGCTGCGTAGTTGTCAATAAACCTGCTCCTTTTAAACTTTTTGCTAGTGTTTTTATTTCCAGTAATAATTAAGGCAACGGTAGTGCTGAAGTAACTAATCTTAAAGCAATAAAAAAGTTATTATTATAGAATATTATTCTATAACATGAGTGCTGTGATTACCTGCTAGGTGTTTTAAAGATATAGCTTTGCCATCCTCAACACATAGACTTAGTGAATACTCTAGAGGTTGTTATAATCCCAGTTAACTAGAAGAAAAAATTATGAAATTTATTAATTAATAATTAATTTATATGAGTCAGGCTTACAAGTAAGTCATATCACTTCTACATATATTCCATGGCATATAACCTAAATTTCTACATCAAAATGTAGGAAAGTGTAGCAAATATAGTCCACATTTATTATACAAAAAGAAAAAAAAAGAGAAACTTGATTTTGTGTTTAGCAAACAGATTATAATAAAATCTCTAAGAATGACCTTAAATGACTCTCCAATTGTTCATCAGTAATGTATGCTCTTGGTTGGATGATAGCATCTATTTTCTTTCTTTTTCTTGCTAATACAGAACATATTCAGTATATCTAAGCCTCCTTATGCATCTTTACTCTTCGAGGTTGGCTGTCCCATCTCCAGATTTAGGTTTGATGTGATTAACCTAAGTATAGCCCAGTTTTCTCTGCCAGTGATTAGGAGAAAATCAGGCATATGACAATCCAGTGTAAAGAATAAGGGAAGATTTTTTTATAGTCTCTTAAGAGAGAATGAAGAAAACGTGCTATCTCTTAGTTTTCTGGATGCTGTGTTAGCGGGAAATGTTATCTCAAAATTCTGCAGATATTTTTGCTGCAGTATTGATGATGACAGTGAAACAAACAGTAGATAATAGTTAGAAATCATCAAAAATTGATATCATTTATGAAATGAATATACTACGCCTGAGGCCTCTTTTACCTCTTGACTTACTGTTATATCAGATAATGAATACTTTTTATCCCTGAGAATTTAAAATAGTATTTGGCAGGTAAGAGGTGTCCTCAGATTTTCATTCAAGAGAAACTGCTCTGAGGTGAGTAGTTGGTGGGCTACCTCCAGGGGCCCTACTTCAGAGCTGCCCTATCCTTTATCCAGGGTGCACCTTGCCAATGGCTGAGCAAGGCAGATTTACAATGACTGAGCAACTCAGGACTCACATAAAAGTAATGTTTATTCCAGGGCTCTTTCAGTTTGGCTGAGAATTTTTCAGATGTGCCCTGCCGTCTGAGGTTCCTCCCCCACCATCCTTCCTGCTGTCTCTCCTGTCAGAGGTGCCAGACTCACATCATGATCTGGAGACTCTTTCAGCCTCCACTTGCCCCACCTTCTCTTTTTCCTCCTCAGTTATTTCCTTCAATTAACCTCTGCACATGGAATTCCATCTTGGCGTTTGATTCTCAAAAGACCGAAAGTGACATAATTTTCCTTAGTCTCAGTAAAAAGCTTCCTAATTAAGACATTATTTATTAATTCAGTAAATGTGTATTAAAAATGCACTGTGCTATGTATTTGGGAAACA
The DNA here is from genome assembly GCF_000151845.1 of Pteropus vampyrus. Classification (NCBI taxonomy): domain Eukaryota; kingdom Metazoa; phylum Chordata; class Mammalia; order Chiroptera; family Pteropodidae; genus Pteropus; species Pteropus vampyrus. The sequence continues at coordinate 3,457,593 of NW_011888854.1, forward strand.
ATAATGCCAGGGAATCTAGAGTCATATAGTCTGTTACGGGCTATAATAAGAATATGAAAAAAGTACTATCAATTCATAATAAAAGAGGTTTAAGAGGTTAGGGAAATTTAAAGTCAAAACTAAATAACAAATATGAATTAAAAGAAGATTGATATAAAAAGGAGAGTTTATAAAATAGGTTCATAAAATAAATTGCCATATGATACAAACAAGTAAATGCCTATATTTTTCCCATTGTTCTTTTATTGTTGTTTCTAATGGTGCTTTCTGTTATTCCTGTGCTTTCTTGACACAGTGTCAACTTTGTATAAAACCCAGAACTAAAAGAATATGAACAATATAAAGATCTGCAAGGATTTTTGTGAGGGGAAAATATGAATGGAGAAAGTGGTAATAGTTGAAGCCAATGATGTAAATATGCAGCATATGTCAATTTCCTTGCATGCCAAAAGCTAAGAGCTATAAAATTTGCCAGTGATGAGTGTGTTTCATGACAAGGGACTCTGTGCGTTGTTTTACCGCTGCATTGCCAATAAATGATGTTGAGAAGTAATCAAATATTTACTTGTAGGAGGAGTCCAAGAGGAAAAGTCTCAACCCCATGTTTGTAACTCATAAAAGTGATTTAAGAAAAAAAACTGAAAGAAATATTCCATATAGAAAGGTATTTCAGAAAATTATACAAATTTGTTTTAATAACTAAGGAAATTGTAGATGTGGATTAGA
>NW_011888854.1:3458368-3460576 GCF_000151845.1 Pteropus vampyrus
GTAGTTGGTGGGCTACCTCCAGGGGCCCTACTTCAGAGCTGCCCTATCCTTTATCCAGGGTGCACCTTGCCAATGGCTGAGCAAGGCAGATTTACAATGACTGAGCAACTCAGGACTCACATAAAAGTAATGTTTATTCCAGGGCTCTTTCAGTTTGGCTGAGAATTTTTCAGATGTGCCCTGCCGTCTGAGGTTCCTCCCCCACCATCCTTCCTGCTGTCTCTCCTGTCAGAGGTGCCAGACTCACATCATGATCTGGAGACTCTTTCAGCCTCCACTTGCCCCACCTTCTCTTTTTCCTCCTCAGTTATTTCCTTCAATTAACCTCTGCACATGGAATTCCATCTTGGCGTTTGATTCTCAAAAGACCGAAAGTGACATAATTTTCCTTAGTCTCAGTAAAAAGCTTCCTAATTAAGACATTATTTATTAATTCAGTAAATGTGTATTAAAAATGCACTGTGCTATGTATTTGGGAAACAATAATGCCAGGGAATCTAGAGTCATATAGTCTGTTACGGGCTATAATAAGAATATGAAAAAAGTACTATCAATTCATAATAAAAGAGGTTTAAGAGGTTAGGGAAATTTAAAGTCAAAACTAAATAACAAATATGAATTAAAAGAAGATTGATATAAAAAGGAGAGTTTATAAAATAGGTTCATAAAATAAATTGCCATATGATACAAACAAGTAAATGCCTATATTTTTCCCATTGTTCTTTTATTGTTGTTTCTAATGGTGCTTTCTGTTATTCCTGTGCTTTCTTGACACAGTGTCAACTTTGTATAAAACCCAGAACTAAAAGAATATGAACAATATAAAGATCTGCAAGGATTTTTGTGAGGGGAAAATATGAATGGAGAAAGTGGTAATAGTTGAAGCCAATGATGTAAATATGCAGCATATGTCAATTTCCTTGCATGCCAAAAGCTAAGAGCTATAAAATTTGCCAGTGATGAGTGTGTTTCATGACAAGGGACTCTGTGCGTTGTTTTACCGCTGCATTGCCAATAAATGATGTTGAGAAGTAATCAAATATTTACTTGTAGGAGTCCAAGAGGAAAAGTCTCAACCCCATGTTTGTAACTCATAAAAGTGATTTAAGAAAAAAAACTGAAAGAAATATTCCATATAGAAAGGTATTTCAGAAAATTATACAAATTTGTTTTAATAACTAAGGAAATTGTAGATGTGGATTAGAGTTGGTAGTTAGAAGTAATGTTTCTTTTTATTTAGACAAAGGTGTAGTTTCCTAGTTAACAATAGAGAAAAAAATCAGAAATAAAAGTATATTTTATGTGTGAGATGATTTTGTTTAAATTATCTACAGGATATCAAATGGGAAATATATAGTAAGCAATTGAACAAATAGAAATATAGATATAGAAGGCAACAGCACTTGTCCTCAATAACTCGATTATCAGTCAAACTCAAAATATATTTTGAGACCTTAGAATCTGTAGATAATTTTTATTCTGTATTCTATTGAGGAAAAAAAGAAAAAACAGGGTCATGAATTACTTGATCTCTCACTATCAGTGTGTTTCATACAGGCATCAACTTAGTGAGTGTATTGAGATGTAAAATAGTAATTTTAATAAATTCCAACATCTAATTGGAAAAAAATATTGTAACTGTGTACATATGTTAAATAGATCAAAAACTGATAAGTTCTAGTATAAAATACATTTTCCTTCAGCTTGTTGAAAGGATTCATAACTGAAATGTAAGAATACCTGATGAAGCTCAACTGAATCAACTCAACTTTGAAAAACGAAATTACTAGCAGATATTTCTTCATTCCTATTAAAAAAAACAAGCTAGTAGAAAAGAAAAAAAAAACATTTAAAGGAGGAGTATATTTGCTTAATTTATTCATATTATGTTCATTGCAGTTTTAAAATTAAATGCTACTTTAAAAAATTAATGCAAAATTACATATTCAGAGATATGTTCCAGAGGGTTAATTGAAAACTGCTTATGAAGGCATCACCACAAGCCACAAATTGAGCCTATTTTCAGAAACTTGCTCTAGTTTGAGATGCTCGGTGTGCAGATTTGCTGAAATGCATTTTTATGGAGGGACATTGCTTATTCCCAAGAACTGAAGGAAACAATTTTTGGAAGGAAAACCCACATCAAACAATTTTTTTAATCAACTGGGTTTATTTTAAGAAAATTATTTAGAATTATCTTTTTAAAAA
>NW_011888854.1:3461212-3468117 GCF_000151845.1 Pteropus vampyrus
ATATAATTATTTAGTAGGGAGATACTTTGAGACAATAAAAATAACCTATTCCTCATCTAACATTTATTCCTTAGCTTTAGCATCTATTCATAATTCTTGACTAATTAAATACCACTATGATGGTTATCAAAACAGTAATTTTTTTGAAGTACATCATTATCCATTCTCCATTTGTTGATTGGCATTCTATGGAAAAATTAACTCTTCTTTCTTCTACTTAAATATGTAAATAAAAAAGGCAAGAAAGAGCTGTTTATATAATATGTAATTATATAATTAAGTGATATATATAACAATCCTAAATATGTAATTATCTCAAAACATACATTCAAATTACATAAAGCAAATATTATTGAATTAAAACAAAAAATAATTATATCTAAAAATACAGTATAATTTAAATATTTCTTTCTCAGCCATCAAAAACCAGAAAATTGTAAAGAAAAGACATCTCAAAAAAACACTACCAATTTTATCAGCTGAGAATCATGAACAATTGAAGAAATAACAACAGAATATGCATTTTTTTTTCATTTACCGTGAAGGGCCACATTCTGGTTCTTAATATAAATCAGTAAATTGGTAAGAATCTATGACATGCAAAACATATTCTCTTTCCACAAAAAATTAAAATATAAATCAACAATTAAATGTAGCTGATATATACTCAAACTTTTGGAAATTGCGCTATATAGTTCAAAATAATCTAAGGTTCAAGAAGGAATCACAAGTGAAATCAGATTATTTCAAAATGAATGAAAATGAACATACACCACATTAAATATTCATGGATACAACTAAAGCAATGCTTTTAAATAAACTCTGTGGCAATATTTGCTTATATTAGTATATCAGTCTGCTTTGCCTGCCATAAACAAAGACCACAAACTGTATGGCTTAAATAACAGAAATGTATTTTCTCACAGTTCTGGAGGCAAGAAGTCCCTTAGTGATGTGCTCCACCTGATTCAGTTCCTGGTGAGAACTTTCTTCCTGGCTTGCAGACAGCTGCTGTGTCCTCATATGACCTTCCTCGGATGTGTCTATCTCTTCTTATAAGGACACCAGTCTTATTGGGTTAGGGCCTCATCTTTATAACTCATTAAACCTTAATGGCCTCCTAAAGACTCTGTCTCCAAATACAGTTGCATTGGGGGTTAGGGTATCACCATATCAATTTTGTGGAAACACAATTCAGTCCATAACTATTAAAAAACAAAGACAAAAAATATAAAATCAATGATTTTTGCAAATTTAAACCAAAGTAAACAGAGTGATGATATAATAAAAATAAGATTTAAAGAATTAATGAGAAAATAACACTAGACCAATATAGAATATTAATGAAATCAAAAGCTAGATTATTAAAAAATAAAAAAAGAATTTCAGCCATACTCATCAATAAAATATCAGATAAGATACAATTTATTAATTCCAGTTATAAAATAATATCACTAACTACAGTACACACTATATAAAACGATTTTAAGTATATAGTTTAAAAACTTCATGTAAATACATTTATAAATTAGGTAAAATGCACAATTTTTGACAGATAACATAATATAATTCATCTAAAAATAATCAACATGAATAGTCCTGAGTCTATTAATTAAACTAATTTAGTTTAAAACCTCTCTCACACACACACACACACACACACAATTCCAGGTTTAGAAGTTTTCACTGTTGTATTCTTTCAAGCATTTAAACCTTTTATAATGTACATTCTACACAGTCTGACATAAACTGAATAAGAAGTAACACTACCAATTGATTGTGTGAGATATGTATTAACCTGTTACCAAAACCATAGAAATAGATTAAAAGTACAGACCTATATTTTGCCAGAATATAGACATAAAAATTTTCAATAAAATTTTAGCATCTCATCCAGATGTCATAAGAATCATTATGCATCATCAAAAAGTGTGGTTTATTCTATCTAGAAATTCAAGCTCGGGTTAACAAATATAACCATGTAATTTATCACATTAATAGACTTAAAAAAACTGTATAAAATCATTTCCACAGATGGAAGAGAACAGTCAATGAAATTTTACACAAATTCATAATAGAAATTTAGAGTAGTCAATAGAAGGGAACTTTTTCAAATGTAACAAACATATATAGGTATTTACAGAGAAATAGTGTTTCTCCTTACTATCGAGAACTCTGCAAGGATCTCCACTCTCACCCTTTATATGCTTGTTCCAGCCAGTGCAGTAGTGCCAAGAACTATGTATAAAGGATGCACATGGGAATAAAAATAACTAAACTGTGTTTATTTATAGATGACATGAACATCTACCCAGAAAATCCCAAATATACCAAAAAAGTATTAAAATAATACCTGGGATTAGTAACATTGCTAGACTCAAAAGCAGTAATAAACATTCAATTGCATTTCTATGCAGTAGTAATAATCAGAAATTGGAATTAAGAAAATACTATTTAAAATAGAGTAAGATACTTAGGGATAAGTTTAACAAAATAAGTGCGAGAACTGTGAAAACGGTAGTATAGTGCTGAGCAACATTAAGAGAAATCCAAATAAATGGAGAGATAGACCATGTTCAATAGTTGGAACATTTAATATAAGAAACTAATTCTACCCAAATTGATTCTATAGATTCATTGCAATACCAATGAAAATCCCAGCAGGTTCTTTTGTAAAATTAGCAAATATTATAACATTTATATAGAAATTCAAATAATCTAGAATAGTGAAAAAGGGTGGTAAAATTTCCGTTATACAAATACTAATATATGATCACTGAAGCATTTATATATGTATCAAAAAAGTAGATTTCAGAATACTTTTAGTAAAGATAAAGATCGACATAGCCGGTTGAGTTTATCAAGAGAAATTGATAATCCAAAATGTATTTCCACACAATAACAAAAAAAAGTATACATTAAAAAACGGAACTGAAAAGAATAGACAACTCCACAATTATATTTGAAGATTTCTTTTTTTACTAAATTTATCGGGGCGACATTAACAAAATTTTATAGGTTTCGAGTATATAATTTGATAATACATATCTGTAGACTGCATTGTGTGTTCACCTCACAGAGTCAAATCTCCTCTTGTCACCATGTATTTGACCCCCTTTACCCTTTTCTACCTCCTCTCCTCCCAGCTTTCCCTCTGATAACCACTGAACTGTTGTCTTTATCTATGAGTTTTTGTTTGTTTGTCCTGTTTGTTGCTCTCAGTTTTATATCGCACATATGAGTGAAATCATATGATTCTCAACTTTTTCTGTCTGGCTTATTTCACTTAGCATGATAATCTCGAGATCCATCTATGTTGTCACAAATGGCAGTATTTTTTTTTTTTTTGTGGCTGAATAATTTTCCATTGTATATATGTACCAAAAGTAGAATTTTCATTATAATAAAACAGGTAAAATACTTTTTAAGGATATAAACTAATTTTATGAAATTAACAAACAGCTGGATCTAGGACATTTATAAAACACGTCTCTTACAGCAGAAACTCCTTTTTTTTCCAAGTTCACTAACATTTACTACATGCTAGACAATTTAATAGTCTCAACTAACTTAATGGCACTGGATAGTTCAGAGTATGTTCCCTGACCCAGGATAATTAATTAAAAATCAAAAACAGAAAAAAAAGAAAAAAAACTGAGAATCTCTAAATATTTGGAAATTAATACTCTTTGAAATGAACTTGTTGTCAAATAGTAAATCAAAAGAAAAGTTAGAAAGTATTTTGGTTTTGATAACAATTAAAAACACTGCAGCTTCAGGATTCCTTAGGGGAAAATTTATAGCTGTTAACATTTATGTTAGGAAAAAAAGAGAACTGTCTCGAATAAATGGTACAAATTTTCTACCTTAAGAAGTGAAAACATATTAAACTGAAACAAGTAGAAAGCAAAAATAGAGGTAAAGCAAAATCTTAAAACAATAGTAGAAATTCAAAAGAATAATATAAAATCTAAAAATGATTAAAATTAATAAAATTAATTAACTTCCAGATAGATTAATATAAACAGACAGAAACCCCAAAACAACTATTGACAGGAATTGAAGATGAGGAAAGCATGGAACAGATCCTGAAGATAACAAAATGATAATAAAGCAATATTATAGAAACTTCATGCCAATATATTTGATAAAATTGTGATGGACAAATTATTTAGAAAACAAAATAATATTAAAAATTACACAAGAAATAGACTATCTGCATAGATATATCTATTAAAGATATCGAATCTTAGTTAAAACTTCCTTGGGAACATTCTAGGCTCAGGTATCTTCACTGTTAAATATTGTTTTCCTTCAAATGGGACATGTTATAATGATTATTAGACAATTCTAGATTCTGAGAATTCTTACATAAACTTCGTACATAAATTAACTTTTTAAAAATTGAGTTTATTTATTTGGAGTTTCACGTTCACAGCATAGGTTTGCCTTTTCCAGAGGTCATATAGTTGGAATCATAGAGTAAGTAGCCTTTTCAGATTGGCTTCTTTCAGTTAATAATATACATATGACATTCCTCGATCACTTTCCATGAATTTATAGCTCATTTTTTTTAGTGCTAAAAATATCTTATTGTCTGAATGCACCACAGTTTATTTATCTATTCCACTAATAGGTATTTTGGATTTTTGTCAAGTACTTACAATTATGAATAAAGCTGTTATAAACATCTCTATGAAGGTTTTTGTGTGAACATAAGTTATCAACACTTTTGATTAAATAACAAGATATGTGATTGATGAATCATATGACAAAAGTATGTTAGTTTTACCATCAAACCAGCAAACTATCTTTCACTGTGGTTGTACCATTTTTTCACTCAAACCAGCAATGAATAAGAGTTCTTTTGCTCCCTTTCCTTACCATCGTTTGACAGTATCAGTGTTCTAGATTTTGGCCATTCTAATGGATATGGAATGGAATCTCATTGTTTTACTTTGTATTTCCATAATGACATATGAAGTTGAGTATCTATTCATATGTTTATTTGACATCTGTATTATCTTCCTTGGTGAGGTATCTGATAAGGACTTTGTCCCATTTTTAAAATCGTATTGCCTGTTTTCTTATTGTTGAGTTTTAACAGTTCTTTGTATGTTTTTAATAACGGTCCTTTACCAGATGTGTCCTCTACGAGAATTATCTCCTAGAATGTGGCTTGTCCTCTTATTCTCTGCACGTTGTCTTTTGTAGAGCAGAACTTTTTAATTTTAAGTAAGTCCAGCTTATCAACAATTTTTCTCATGGATTGCACCTTTTGAGTTTTATCTAGAAAAAATTTATGGCCATATCAAAAGCCATCTAGGTTTTCTCCTGTTATCTTCTAGGATTTTGGTAATTTTGTTTTACATTTAGTCCTGTGATTGAATTTTAGTTAATGTTTATGAAGGGTATAAGGCGTATGTCAAATTAATATTTTTACATGTGAATGCCCCATTGTTCTACCACCATTTATATAATTAGATTTGGCTTCATTGCATTGCCTGTGCTCCTTTGTCAAAGATTAGTTGACTATATTTTTGTGGGTCTATTTCTGGACTCTCTGTTTTGTTCCATTGGTCTGTCTGCTCTTTTATCAAAACCATGCTGTCTTGAATTGTGTACCAAAATTTTGTAGTTTTTTATATTGGTCTTATAAATGTCTTATTGATTTATACCTAAGTATTTTATTTATTGGTGTGCTAATGTGAATGTAATTGTGTTTTTAATTTCAAATTCCACTTGTTCATTGCTGGTAACAATGGAAGCAATGGACATTTGTAAATTAATATTGTATCCTGCATCTTGCTATAATTGCTCATTAATTTCAGGTAATTTAACCTTATACCTTAAAATGAATTAAAGTTACTTGATAATAGAATATTTACATCTTCATCAACATTATTAAGCAAAATTTAGATTTTTTTTTTAATTTTTAACAAATATGTATTAATTACATACTGTATGCCAGCCAATGTCCATTTCATTAAGAATAGTTCACTGAATTAACAGGAAAATGTTACCCATGATTATTCTGGGGTGGTACAAGTCATAAAAAAACAAAAATCAATATTAAAAATAAACAATAGGTTGTTGTGACAATAAACAAAATGCCCACTCTCTTCTTACATTATTATTAGTGGAAATAAAATGTTAAATAAATGTAACCCATAAGTAAATTCCAAAGTATTTTAGCAGATAGTGAATTCTGCTAATATATAGGCAAAAATAAAAAATGAAAGAGATTGCTTAAAGAAAAGATGGAAATTTATAAATGGCCAATCTTGGCTTTATTGTGGCAATGAAAGTTGAGCAGACTTGAAGGACAAAAAGAGAACCATGTGAATATCTGGATTCCAGGAAAGCAAAAGCTGGGACAAAGCCCTGGGACACAGTCATCCTTGGCAGATAAAAGAAGACAGAGAGAGATCACCATGGTATGAGCTAAAGATGAGTTTTAGGGTGTGGTGAAATACTAACCTAGACTGTTAACGTATTTTTGCAGTTAAAAGTTATGTCTTAGGTGGCTTCAAGCCAATCCTCTCTTTTAAATTTTATAGTTTTAAGTTTCCTAATGTCATTTTCTTTGCCATACTTTTATGATCATACCTATTTTCAATTATCCTAAGCAGCATACTAGCGTATATGTTCGCTCATTCTATCTTGAGTTCTTCTGTGTACACGCTTAATAATTTAGCCTAATTTATTAGGAACTCTTTGTTTCCAGCCTCCCAACTACATATTTGCAATTATTCCTTTTTTTAAAATCTCATATTGTAGTCACACTGTGAAATTAATATTCTCTAATTTGCACCTATTTTCTGGACAATATTTATATTTTTTCAATGCTCTAATATTCATGTATTTTCATTGAATAAAATATTAGTCAAATAATTCATATATAT
>NW_011888854.1:3470007-3471586 GCF_000151845.1 Pteropus vampyrus
CTCTCACACATATACAGGTCAATACACACAATCAAGTCATTGCTGTTATCTTCAGTAAGATATTTTCATGACTATTTTGAATAGAATTTAGAAGGTTTTCCTGTATATGTTTTTGTTTTTGTTTTGTTTCATTTTGTTTTATAAAGTCTGACTAAAACCAACAACGATGATCTAATAATGATCTAAGGGAACAATATAATGCAAAACTATTAGATTCCTTGGTAGGAAGGAAATGTGAGTCACGTCAAACACCTGAAATAACAGTCACATTGTACCTCAAGGAGATCAGCTAATTATACTTGAAAAAAGAGTAACGCAAATGCAGTGTAAAACATTGTCCTTTTCCTCCATTTGAGGACAGTTATTCATAGACTCCCGTGTGCTTCTTCCTGAGGTGTGAGATTGACCTAGAACCCTATGGACAGCTCTTCACTGTTAAGCTTGCCAACTATTTGTCAAAAATGATTAGTGAGAAATAAAAAAAAAATTTCCCCTGTCGATAATAGGGAGCAAATAGAAAAGACTCTAAAATTGTTGTAGGGAATCACATTTGTTCAGTAAGAATACTCTGCATTTGATAATGTATATCACTGACCAACCTTTAGTTTTATATAAGTTAGTGATGACTCATATTGAATTTGGCAGGCTTGAGGTAATAATAAAAAAAACTCTGCCAACTCACAAATGTGTGTGCATTGTAATCATTTTTACTGCAAACAGTAACTTTGAGATATCCAGGTAAGATGTAGAAATAATTAATTGTGGCTTATCAGTTATCAAACTTCTAGAAATTTAAGTGTCTTTGGATTTATAATAATCCAAAACACATTTTATGTAAAAAAATAAATGAGAGAATTTATTATAACTATATTTTGGCATATATTCTGAATATATTACAACATAAAAGCAAAAGAAAACTATAAATTTTTCCAAATGGGTTCATAAAAGCCTCACATCCCTTATTATAAAATCAATATTAATGTTGAAGCAATATTTTTATCTACTGTATTCATAAGATTAATAAGAATTCTTTAGCTATCATTTTGAATATTCTCTTAATGAAATAAGGATGATAATACAGATTTGCAATACTAGAAAATGTGGTAAGTTAGAGCAAAATGTGTTTAATTTGGGCTGTATATTGACCTATACTAGACCCACATGTTACATAAGGCAAAATGTCCTAAATAATTGAGATTGATACTAGATTATTAGATTTAATAATCTACTATCATAGTTCATAGTCCAATAATACTTCATATTGATCATTGAAAAAGTATTACCACATTTATTTAAAACCCAGAAAGAAATTAACTCAACTACCAGGAGAAATTTAAGTTTCATAGCTCCTTATGCTAATAAAGTTCAAATGCCAACTTTTTATCTCCATTTTCTTTATAATTCATCACAAATCCTTCATGCAAAAGGGTAAACTCTTCTTTTTACAAGTGACCTTTGCCATTTATTTTCCTGCAGTAGTGTGGATTAGAAATCCTAACCAGTACTACCACTAAAATAATTTTCAATTAATTTATTGGGGTGACCTCAGTTAATAAAATTATATAGGTTTCAAGTGTAC
>NW_011888854.1:3471636-3475859 GCF_000151845.1 Pteropus vampyrus
TTCATATTGATCATTGAAAAAGTATTACCACATTTATTTAAAACCCAGAAAGAAATTAACTCAACTACCAGGAGAAATTTAAGTTTCATAGCTCCTTATGCTAATAAAGTTCAAATGCCAACTTTTTATCTCCATTTTCTTTATAATTCATCACAAATCCTTCATGCAAAAGGGTAAACTCTTCTTTTTACAAGTGACCTTTGCCATTTATTTTCCTGCAGTAGTGTGGATTAGAAATCCTAACCAGTACTACCACTAAAATAATTTTCAATTAATTTATTGGGGTGACCTCAGTTAATAAAATTATATAGGTTTCAAGTGTACCGTTCAATAATACATCTTATATATATTTTTTCAAGTGTACAGTTCAATAATACATCATATGTATATTGCATTGTGTGTTCACCACTCAAAGTCAAATCTCCTTGTGTCATCATATATTTGATCCCGTTTACCCTTATCTACCTTTCCCCCCAACTTCCTTCCGATAACCACTATACGCTTGTCTGTGTCCATGACCTTGTCTTGTTCATTTCTTTCAGTTTTATATGCCGCATATAAGTGAAATCATATGGTTCTCAACTTTTCCTGTGACTTATTTCACTTAGTATGATAATTTCAAGATTCATCCATGCTATCGCAAATGGCAGTATTTCAACTTTTTTTATGACTGAGTAATATTCTATTGTATATATGCACCACAGCTTCTTTATCTAATCATCTATTGAAGGATACTTCAGTTGTTCCAATGGCTTGGCCACTGTGAGTAATGCTGTAATGAACATTGGGGTACATGTATCTTCATAAATACATGTTTTCAAATTTTTAGGATATAGACCCAGAAGAGGATTGCTGGGTCATATGGTAATTCTATTCTTAATTGTTTGAGGAACTGTCATATTTTTTCCATAGTGGCTGAACCAGTTCACATTCCCACCAGCAGTGTATGAGGCTTCCTTTTTCCCCACAACCTCTCCTACAGTTAATACTTTTCCTGTTGATGATAGTCATGCTAATAGGCGTGAGGTGGTCTCTCACTGTTGTTTTAATTTGCATTTCCTAATAGCTAGTGAAGTTGAGCATCTTTTCATATGTCTGTTGGCCATTTGTATGTCTTCTTGGAGAAGTGCCTTTTCAAGTCTTCTGCCCATTTTTTAATTGGATTGTTTGTTTTTTTGTTGTTAAGTTGTATAAGTTCTTTGTTTATTTTGGATATTAGCCCCCTATCAGAGGCATTGTTTACAAATATTTTATCCCATCCAATTGGTTGCCTCTTTGTCTTGTTGATGATTTCTTTTGCTATGCAGAAGCTTTTTAGTTTGATATAGTCCCATTCATTTATTTTTACTCTTACTTACTTTCTCTGAGGTCAAGTTCATAAAATCCTCTCTAAATCCAAAGTCCATGAGTTTAGAGGGAACACAAGTAGTACTTAGAATGGTTTCTATCCCCTTGACGAATATTATAGGATGTCTTATTTAAATCTATCCTTGGAGCAATGGCAGTGATAATGTGTTAGTGTAAATCTTGAGTGTTCCAGACATGTTCCAGGTTTGGAAGCCCATGAGATTTCTGTACATGTTCCCTTCAGCATCTAGAAAGGTGAGCCGCTGCTCCACATTTTCTTAGTTCTGCATCTATATTGAAACATTCAATAGGCTTTGCTGAGTCATGGGACAGCCCTGTCCCCTACACTGAGTCCTGGCAGTATCCGTCTTTATTTACTGAGTCCGCGCAGTCCACTTTACTAAAATCTCATTATCTTTCCAGGCTGACATTTATCCCTTCTTCTATCACAAGATAATTGCCTTTAATCTGCTTATTCTAGTTACTAAATCTTCCTCTGAAATATGTGCCCCGTACAGCTGCACCATCTTTTAATCTTTTATGCCATATTTTTACAGTAACTTTTCTATGATTAGTTGTTTTTAGATATCCAAAGACTTACCACTGTGTTACAGTTACCTATAGTATTCAGCACAGTAACATTCTGTACAGGTTTGCAGCCTTGGAGCAACAGGCTATAGCATCTAGGTTTGTGTAAGTACACTCTATGATGTCTGCACAAGAGAAAAAGGTCCAACTGAATTTCTCAGAATGCATCTCCTTTGTTCAGTGACACATGACTATATATGTAATACATAATTTCAGAAATGTCTGCTTGCCATTTGAAACTCAAAGTTTAAAAACATCTCTTTTTATCTTTAGTTAATCAATTTCAAGTTAACTTTTACTTATAATTGTAAATAGATTAACATACAATATGGAAGTATATAAAACAGTTACAGAAAAGTGTCCATAAAGACACATTTTAGACATATTATCTAATAAACATAGTAGCCACCAAATCGTTTAATGAATAATGTTTTTTATTTGCTATTTGATCTGCATCTATTCTAATCTCTAAAATGTTATTCAGTAACACATTATATCACTCTATAAATCTATTAGTAAACTGCCAGCTAAACAATAAAAATTATTTGTTTTTTTAAGTGATCACATTTTTCAAGCTGCTTTCTATAACAAATTAATGAAGTTAATGAAGATTAAATAACTTCTTCTGTAATAAAAATCAAGTAGTGATACTGAAATGATCTCTACAGTTCAAAAAATATTTGTCTTATTCTCAGATTTTTAATAGTAGCTATAAGCACTCTTCTATACATATAATATTTAGATGATTTATCCAATGTTTCAAAGACATATTTTTAGTAACCTATAGATGACACACCAGCCATGAAACAGGTACAAAATTCCTTAAATAAATTTACAATCTAATGCTTTTTTAAAAAAGTTTTTTTGGAGTTATTTTCAAATGTCTTGAATTTTATTAATTTCTATTGGTTCCAATATCTCTAGCATACAAAAAATATTGACTTCCCTGGAAATGGATATTTGGTACTGATTTATGAGTTAAATTATAGTTGACATTGTTGGAAAATGCTATATTCAAATATCCGTGGAAATATTTGAGAAGTGTTCAATTTATGCTAAAGATGAAAAAGGGAGAGAGAAATGAGAGAAGATAGGATATGATTGAAAAACAGAAAACAAACCTGAAAATGTTAGGTTGATTTTTAATGTTTATGAATCCTTATGTTTTATGTTGATCCATTGTTTAAAGCATTTAGTTACTTTTTTAAATCATCATTTTTTTTTTTCATGCAAAATTCTGTTTTTCTTTCCAAATTAGATTTGGTAAGCAAATCAAAAATCAAATTCAGAGTACTATGAATAAAATATTTTTTTTGACAATTCATTGAAAGCCTTTATCTTTTACATCTATCTATCTATCTATCTCTCTATCTATCTATCTATCTATCTATCTATCTATATTTCAAGAATTGTTTTATAAAATGACAAAATGACTAGATATACACATAGGTGTTACAAATTATGTGTTCCACATTTTCTTTCTTTCAATATACTTTGCAGATATAGCCATTCCAAATTACTATTTCACAAACTGAGATGATTCTCAGTAGGGAAGCTTTGCTTCATGTTGTTTTCATCAAAGGGAGCTTAGTCTATATTTGCCTCGCTGAATATTGCCATTATATTACTAATTTACACATTGGGAAAAAGGTCAAGAGTACTCCAAATTTTTGATGACTTGATATTAACCTGAAAAGGGAATGTTAATAACTGATGAAATATGTCCACAGTGGTTCAACATCAAGATAGTTTAAAGTCATGCATTTTAAAATAATGAAAAAAAAATTCTACCCAATACTGTTGAATTATTTTATATATTGAGTTTTGGGGTATTAGTATTTATTACTGGAGAAAGCCAAATATATTTTACATCAGACCATATAAGTAAGGTGAACATTATGGAAAAAGTACATATTAAAATAAGTTTACCTGGGTAAGATGATACTCAATATAATAAATTGATAAATGAATAAATAAAATAATACAGTTTTGTAATACTTTTGAATAACTAAAACAAATGAATGAAATGATTTTAAAAGTCATCATTTAAACTATCATACATATAACTCAAAATATTATTTTATTAATGTTATTTTGTTGAAATGAAAAGTTTTTTGTAATCCTTTTTTTAGGTTTCATTAGTCTAAATAATATAAATAGTATATTGTCTTAAACTGTTAAATAAAAATATAGTTTTGAGCATTGCTGAAATATCTACCTACCTTTCTCAGTCTAAATTATACAAGTGTGTATAGTATGTTTTCTAATTTTGTAATTTATTAAAAAAA
>NW_011888854.1:3475909-3478319 GCF_000151845.1 Pteropus vampyrus
ATCTATCTATCTATCTATCTATCTATCTATATTTCAAGAATTGTTTTATAAAATGACAAAATGACTAGATATACACATAGGTGTTACAAATTATGTGTTCCACATTTTCTTTCTTTCAATATACTTTGCAGATATAGCCATTCCAAATTACTATTTCACAAACTGAGATGATTCTCAGTAGGGAAGCTTTGCTTCATGTTGTTTTCATCAAAGGGAGCTTAGTCTATATTTGCCTCGCTGAATATTGCCATTATATTACTAATTTACACATTGGGAAAAAGGTCAAGAGTACTCCAAATTTTTGATGACTTGATATTAACCTGAAAAGGGAATGTTAATAACTGATGAAATATGTCCACAGTGGTTCAACATCAAGATAGTTTAAAGTCATGCATTTTAAAATAATGAAAAAAAAATTCTACCCAATACTGTTGAATTATTTTATATATTGAGTTTTGGGGTATTAGTATTTATTACTGGAGAAAGCCAAATATATTTTACATCAGACCATATAAGTAAGGTGAACATTATGGAAAAAGTACATATTAAAATAAGTTTACCTGGGTAAGATGATACTCAATATAATAAATTGATAAATGAATAAATAAAATAATACAGTTTTGTAATACTTTTGAATAACTAAAACAAATGAATGAAATGATTTTAAAAGTCATCATTTAAACTATCATACATATAACTCAAAATATTATTTTATTAATGTTATTTTGTTGAAATGAAAAGTTTTTTGTAATCCTTTTTTTAGGTTTCATTAGTCTAAATAATATAAATAGTATATTGTCTTAAACTGTTAAATAAAAATATAGTTTTGAGCATTGCTGAAATATCTACCTACCTTTCTCAGTCTAAATTATACAAGTGTGTATAGTATGTTTTCTAATTTTGTAATTTATTAAAAAAAACAAATAGAATCTGGATATAGTTATTTTCTATTACTTAGTGCATTACAAGTTATTAAGTGCTACATATTTCAAACCTAAATTTCAGAAGTGTGTAGATATATCAGTCTAACTTCATAAAAAAATTATAATATTTTTATACCTTCTAAAAAACATTTTCAAGGATAAAATTTAAGGTAATTGGGAATTTTTGAAAATAATATTTTTCAACAAAAATATATTTTTCTAGATTTCTTCAGTTAAAAAAACAGAATGTAGTTACGTGACATGGAATAAAGAATAAAAATACTATTTCATATTTAAATGGATTAACATTTAAGCAAGTCATTTATGTGGCCCATTAATGTGGTAAAATATGCTATGTTGTTTTGGGCATCGTTGATACTGTGGATTTAACATTTTGAAAATGACAGAGAGACCATTAGAAGCTCAGTATAGAGAAGAGTTATGAATAAAGAATTTAAATAGAGCAGAGATCAAAATGATATGAATGTATGTATATATGTTATGTATGTATGTATGTATGTATGTATGTATGTATGCATGTAGTAACGGAATAGTACTCGAAAATAAGAGATGGAACTGAAGAAAATATTATGGCAGATCATCCATTGCTTCGAAAGATAAACGTAATTGCTAGTGTGTTTTGACAACTGAAATGAAAAATCAGAGTCAGAGGGAGATGCACGCCAGAAACATTAACTACCCTTATTATTTTACTCAGTTGTAGGAAATACATGAGAAAGAAAATATTTGTTCATTAGCAATCCTTTTCCTTAAAATGGAAAGGAAATACCACTGAATTTTTTCTTACTCAAATGTTTATTGTTTTCCTCATAGGATTTAACTTAATTTTTTTCATGTAAGTGTTTCTCCTACTGTCCAGATAGATTCATCGATGCAATGTCTCAGGTAAACGTATATTTCCTCATCTGACAGCATATGCCGCTAATCTCCAGGTGTGTCACTGGAGAGTCGTTGGTCTTTCGGTAGCTCCACATAACTTTAAATCTGAGCTTATATTTGACCTTTTTTCTACTGCTTTCCTAACAAGTCTATTCTAACTCCCAGTTGTTGATTAGTTGTTAGTTCCCCTCTATCTCCTACCTTTTCTCTAAACATTCTCTCAAATATATTGATTTAATTGGACCCTGGCTTCTTCACTATAACCCTTGACATCATTCTCTGTTCCTTCAACATTCTGTTTTCTTCTTTTTCTGTACTGCTGAAAACACTTTTCTTCCCGATTTCACCTATTCTGGTTCTCTCAGTATTTATGTCTGAAGCAAATATTTTCTTACATTTTTATATAAGGTTGTCTTTCTATCTGTGACTTTTAAATCTTTGTCTTAGTAACATACCTATTCCCTTTTCTAAAAAGGATTTCTTTATTAAAAATGTCTATTTTTCTCTAAAGTGTTTGTTTATTTTCTTAAAATTAGCTTCTTAAGACTTACAGCAAGGTCAAAGAAGGTAAATATGATATTAGCATA
>NW_011888854.1:3478369-3490244 GCF_000151845.1 Pteropus vampyrus
CAAATATATTGATTTAATTGGACCCTGGCTTCTTCACTATAACCCTTGACATCATTCTCTGTTCCTTCAACATTCTGTTTTCTTCTTTTTCTGTACTGCTGAAAACACTTTTCTTCCCGATTTCACCTATTCTGGTTCTCTCAGTATTTATGTCTGAAGCAAATATTTTCTTACATTTTTATATAAGGTTGTCTTTCTATCTGTGACTTTTAAATCTTTGTCTTAGTAACATACCTATTCCCTTTTCTAAAAAGGATTTCTTTATTAAAAATGTCTATTTTTCTCTAAAGTGTTTGTTTATTTTCTTAAAATTAGCTTCTTAAGACTTACAGCAAGGTCAAAGAAGGTAAATATGATATTAGCATACTACTTGTTGCCACTTTTATAAAAAAATATTCCAGCATTTGGATAGGTAACATAAAATATATTATTTTAGGATTCTGAAATAATTGTTACACTCAAGTTTTAAAAAGAATTAACTTGATAATAATGTATATATAAATTAAAATCTTAGCCAGCTATGTCTAAAGAAAAATCCATTTTCTAGTCTTCTTTTCTTTTGAACACTTTGATACTCTTTTCTTGTTTCATCCTGTTCATAACCAAAAACAATTGTGCAGAAGTGATTGCCTCTCTTATATTGATGGTTTAGTGACAATTAAAGAGTATTATCATCCTTTCAATCTATACTATTTAAAGCTTATTATACATATAGCATTGTGTGTGTTTATTTCCACCTGAACTGGGATAAGTTTAGTGGTTACCAGAGCAAAGTGGGAGAGGGTAGATAAAGGTAAAGGGGTCAAATATATGTGACAGAAAAAGATTCAACTTTGGGTGGTTAACACACAATCCAATATACAGATGATATAATACTGAATTGTAAACTTGAAACCTATATAATTTTATTAACCAATATCACCCCAATAAATTTAATTAAAAAATAAATTGTTTTTTAAATCTGCATCCTTTCTTCCTTTGCATTTTATAATTTTACTAATTAACTTATTTTGGGGTCAACACATTCTAGCAATTTGATAAAACTATAGGGTTAAAATTTGAAAGTTTTTTCACATTTTACTGTCTTATAGCTTGAAAAGTTCATCTCTACCAGTTAATTAGCATTTTAACTTTTTGTCTAAAATGTAGAGCTTTCCATATCTTTAGGTCCAATGTTTTAATTGACTGTCCTATGTTATATATTCTAAATAATTGTGATAAATACACTAATTCAAACAAATGAAGTGATTACTATTTTTTTAATAGCTTCAACCTATTTCACTGATATTTTCCCTGCTTTAGGCTTTCCTGATGGTTTCAGTGTATGCTAATAGTAAATTTTTGTGTGGCTTGTTTAAAATATTTGAAAGTTACCCTGAGTATTTATCAGGTTTTCCTTCTATTAGCATGATTTAGCAAATGCCACGTAGTCTGTCTCTTAGTGATCTGAAGCATATATCTCTGATCCAAAACATTTCAAATATCTTAAAAGTCCAGTTATAAAAGAAGAGTCAAACCATGCAAAGATGTGATATTTAGATTATTAGTTAAATAAAAATAGAGATGGCTTAGCCTTTAAACATATACTTGAAACATGACATTTTAAAATCTAATTTGAAAATTAATTATGCTTTAGAATTTTTTACAACCACTAAAGATAACAAATAAACTGAACGAAGTCAGACTAATTCAAATTTGGGAAAATATAAATTTCGAGTAATACACAACAGAAGTAAATAATGGTGATTTAATTATATGACACTGCTCCAAGCTCAAGTAAATTTTTACCAATAGAAAAAGTAAGAAAAAATTTTTAAAAAGCAAGACTACATAGGATATATGTTTTCAAAATGCAACTGTAGAATCAAACAGAAAGAGAACTGAGTACCCTATTAGAAAATAAAACCTAACTTTAATATAAATATATTTATAAGTAATGTAATTTTATAAAATATATTTCTCAGTATAAAGCAAGCTTAATACAAAAAAGAATCATTTCATTTTAAATTATCAAAAAATTCTTAATTTCTTTCCATATCTTCTGATTACTTTGACAATCTCAATAATAGAAGACTGAGTAGCATTTACCATCCAAAAGAGAAACCAGTTTTCTTTCAAACCCTATTATTGGCCCTTTAATGAATAAAAAATGTTTTCTAATTAATATTTCATTTACCTTGAGACAAGTACATAATGCAGTTGCCAATTTGCTTAGATTCCGAAATATCATTCATTTATGTACATATTTTCTCTATTCAAATTTACTATTTATATCACTTGCCAATTTGCATATATTAAATCAGCATGCATAATTTACCATATTTGGAATATTTTATTAATGAAAGTCCTTTTCTAAGATTTTATATGCTCTTAACTTTTAAACACTCAACCACTTAAAAACTTAAAACTCAACAATTGAGTTTTAAAGCATTATTTTTACAAAATGAAATATTTAATTACAAATAAGATCCGTATGTTATTGCAATGACTATGGAGATGGATAGTTATTGTAAGCTCTTTGCTAATATACATATATATATATATGTAATTATATATAATTAAAAAATAAATGTAATAGTCTGTTCAAACTACTTTGTTATTCTATTTCATTTAAAGTTGGCATAGAAATATCTCTACCCTGCCAATACTTTGGTTGTTCTATTCTAATAACACATGACTACAATAGCTTAAGACGTTTTACCAAGCATGATGATGTTTAGTTTCATAAGTCGCTTCATTAAGCATGTAGTTCATGGAGACTGAATTAAGTTATCCAATTTTGACAGTTTTATTGTATGGGGCCCATAACTAGCATTCCATTCTTATTTTATTTTATACACATTGAAAAAGTAAAGCATTCACATCGATTAAAAATAGATCTCAATGCAAATAAATGGACAGTTGTTATATGAAAATGACATACATAATGTAACATATTTTTAAAATACGAGAATGAATTATAATTGAGGAAAATCTGCAGGTCATAGTGGAGAGGTTCTACTTCAATATTTAATGAATACCTTGTTCTGTTAAGGAAAAAAAAATATTATGACACTTCTTAAAATGGTAAGGAAGGCTATTCAGAGTCAATACTGACCTAATAGGGAAGAAAGACTGTGCTCAACTCCAAGTACAGTAAAGATGGTCAGGAATGTATAGACAGCAAGCACAGTGAGAGGGCCAATGGTCAGAAATTACCAAGAGGAGACATCAAAGTGTAGGAACATTTTGCTAAACTGACTAAACAGGATGCTTATAGAGGGCCGGCAAGGGTCACCAGATATCACTGATGGGGGATGAGGACTTGGATCAGATATCTCAGTGGATCAGATCATGGGTTGAGAACTCTTAAAACTGATTTAGAAAGAATTTTGCTACAATTGATCTAGACAGGCCAAAGATAGGGTCCCGGGATGAGACCTAGTCAAAGGAAAGGGCTTAGATGAGCCCAACTGATGTTTGGTCAACGATAAAGTCTTTATCACATCAAAGATCATTCCCTATACTTATGTTTCAGCCATGAGCATTCTTATTACTGCTTTGTTTGGAGGAGAGAAGAGATTAGAAAAAATTACTTACAAAAGTTTGAAAGGCAACATGAATCTGGCTGTATGATAACAGCAAAAGAACTCTTCTGGTTGTGAATGATTTGTGAAATAATTCTTAGTCATGCATTAGATATATATAAGGTTCACCATACTCATTTTTCAAAAGGAGAAAAATGAAATAGAGATATACCTGGTAAAGCAAATTATTTTAGTTCTTATGTGAAACGTTCCTCCTAACCGAACTATGTTACAAGGATTCTATTCTCTCTGTCGGAATCTCTCATTGAACTCTATTTGAATTAATTAGTGAAATTAAGTCTAGAATAGATATGCCATTCTGTGTGAATTAATGGAGGTGGAAATAAATATAGCCATTTAGAGCTTCATAAAAAGGATAACATTTTCAACTACAAATCTTTCTGAAATCTGACATAGCAATTGAGAGTATTCCAAATAATTATTAATCTAATTTCTCTGAACAAGTACAGAAAATATTATTTTAGTGTATTTGCCTATTTTATTATATTCCTAAAAGTTTGGAGAAACGTTTACTTCTTTTGATTATATTTGAGTTTCTAGCTTAACAAAAAGTGTAATAGTGGATCAGTAATATAAATATTTCTACCACGGATGGAACATATTCTGAATTATTTAGAAGAAATTTTCATTGCAAGTAACATTTGCCTCTGTAAATGGACTAATAATAAATTTTTTTTCACTTAGCAATATTTGGCAAAAAATAAATGTTCGTTATTTACAGATACTCAGTGTTATCGGAGACAAAGTTTCATTTTTCTTCTGACCTTTTTCCCATGTTTTCCATTTCCTGTTGCAAGACGTCTGCATTTATTTCATGTATTATTTCCAAATTTAAGGCAAAATAGATGGAAGCAGAAAGGCTAGCTAACACATTTATGCTTTTTTAGAGAAGTGTCTAACTATACCTCAATTCCAGCAAATTGTTCACATTGCCAAACCTTCATGCATGAAGGCTGGGAAATCGAGAAAAAAAAATTGTTATGAGTACATGAGAGCAAACATAATTCTGGGCTTAGGCTCATTGACTAAATTGGGGTTCTCTAAGTAAGAAATTAAGGAAAAATATATATTGGGCAGTAAAAATTCATGTCTGTAATACCTTTATGTATATAACTAACGATATGTTACTAATAATGATAAAATGACTGAAATATTTCAAAAATGTATCCTATGGTTTATGATTACACTTTAAAATGTATTTATTACTGCATATGTTGACATGCCTGGGCATACTTTTTAGTGACTGATATTGGGGGGAGGTCGAAAATTTAAAGTTATAAAAAAATGTAAATAAAAGATAAAAATCATCATATATTCAAGTAAAATAAGAGTCGGCAACAAAACTTTCCACTCATATCAAATTTCAGAAAACAGTGAAACATGTCATAATCAAGTACTGTGTAAAATCAATGTAATATATATAAATGAGTTTAAAAATGATGCATATATGAATATATAAAATGATAAAGCATAATGCAAAAGTAAAGCCATAGTAGGAATAATACCCATAAGCATAACGATTTATATCTAAAAGTCTTTGTTTTCCAAATTATAACTGGTAGCTCATGGAGGTCCTGGGAAAGAATGAGAGTTTAGTGCAGTGATTATAATTTTGCATCTCAGCACAACTATAAAATAACTTTTTAATCTTGTTCATGTAACTGCACACTTCAGCATTGAGAAATAGCTCATTTCCACTGCTTTCCACGTCTAAATGAATGCACATTCTTCTGGCACCCGTTTATACATTCATTCCGTTGAGAAGCAGTGTTTTGGCTGATAGATGGTTGACATCTCTGCAACTGTTACTTTCTTCATTTTTGAACATAATTCACCATTTACGTAGACATGTTTCTTTACTTTGCTCCTGTTTTGACTCAAGGAATATACTACTTTGTGATTCCTCTCTTTTGTACTCTGCATCTAATCCATGCACACTGATCTTTAAGACATATCACGTTCACTAGCGACCACATCCAGGTAGCCATCAAGGCATTTGGATCATTGAAAAGCTTCACACATGATCATCCTATTTCTTACCCTTTTTCCTCGAGGCCATTTTCCACCGAGTAGTCAGAGTGATCTTACACCACAGAGTAAACAACATTCACACTTTGGTCATAACTTAATGACAGCTCCCCATCTCAGTATAAAACCTGGAAACCCTGTCAATACTTGTGACTCCCTGTCATTACCCGATCCCCCGACATCCCATTTCCCCACTTCTGCTCCATCCATAGACCTCCTTGCTCCTGTCATTCTCTCCTCGACACTTTCCTGACAGTTCTTGAAATGCCAAGCTTCTCTCACCCTAGAAACTCCCTTTGGCCCTTCTGTCTGCAGTAGATCAGTGCTGTAAATTTCTGCATCAGCCCTATTTTCTTCCAGTCTGCTCAGCTCACTGCTTTTCAGAGGGAACCTCCCTGGCAAACTGCTCACCAGCACTCTTAACCCACCTTCAAATTTCTGTCTGGAACATATTAGCATCTTAAATGCTGCATTTTTCTTTCTCTTTTAAAGATACCTTTCTCTTGGTCAGGAAATTTCATTTTTCTCTTTGTTCACTATTTCATTCTAGCACAGAGTAAATGATTAATAAATATTTGTTGAATTATTATGTGACATCATCCTCAGTTTGTCTACTGTAAATTCATTACTCTAATATCAATGACAAAATTAAAAAGTTGTAATTTTTTTAACTTTATTACTCTGACCAAATATTTATTGAGAATTTCATCTGTGCCATGCAAACTGCCACGCCTTTAAATCCATTAGCCCTATTTCTCTCCTGAGCTAGATCGTCATTCATTCAGGGGATATCCAGTAGGACAGAAACCAGTCTAGGTCTTGCAATCAGTCTGAATTTAATATGCACATGGTTCAAAGAACAGAGAATAAAACAAGGAAAGTGTAATAACACACACTGAGTTGCACCCGCGGGGGGCCAACCCTTCTCTAGGGGCTGTGGGTACAATGGGAGAAAGTGGAGGCCCCGGGCCAAGATGAGGAGCCATTTTATGGTAGAAAAGCTACCTAGTGAGAGGTTGTGGAAACTTGATCTCTGACAGAGATGCCATTAGAAGCCGAAAACAAACAAACAAAACACAGGAGAGGTAGCCCACCTCCTCATCTATTCCTGCGCTCCACCATCTGCTTTGCCTTCCATTGTCTGAAGCTACCCAGACACCAGATGTCAAGGAAGCCTAGGAATATCAGTTTTCTGTGACAACGAATTAAAAAAAAAAAAAAAAAAAAAAGGCTGTTGAGGAATTGGACTTAAGAGCAAAACAAATTTGATCGCGTCTGGCAAACAATAGGCACTCAACAAATGATGGTCTTTTGATATGACTTCGAGAGTATGACAATTCCAAAAGCTTCCTGTGCGCCCGAGATTGAACAAGGTTTGTGATTGCGTCGTTGTTATGATTGAGCCCATCATGCACGTACGGAATTGCATTTTGGGGGGGATAACCCAGGGTTTTCACTTCCATTTATTCTTTGTAACATTTACTTACTTCAGACTTTGTGCTCTCACTGAACTCCTCTGTTATAGTTTGAAAGGTTAATTTGCCCTACAGGTCAACTGTGGATACAGTGTTTTAATCAACATTATAAGAAAGACTTTCCTCATGGCATTACTTCTACATAAATATTTATTACAAATATATGGATTGCTTAAGTAGATATTTATCTGATGATTCACAAACATAATACATGGGAATTTTAAAGTTATGTCGTCTGCTTTCTATACACATAATCCACACTACTAAGTAATTCATAAAAATCCATAAAATAGGAAATTAACTTAAAGTTCACTAAGCTCTCAGAAGAATAAATGACCTTTGATGCTGGAAATCACTGGAGTTTTTTTTTTCAAGTTTTGCCTAATATATTATGCATCGCTTCTCTCAAGATATTTCTTGTAAAAATTAAAACAAAACACTCAGAATGAAGCACTGTAAAATATGTACAATTTTAAAGACTTTCAAATTGGATGAATACCTAAAACACTTCCCTGGAAATAGAATTAGATGATAACACGATATTTATCTTAAAATGATAGAAGACTGTCTGCTTATTTAAAATAAGTATAGATAGGGATTCTGAGGAAAAAAATGATAAAGTGACATCACGGTACAAAATTTCTCTACTGATCAAACAACAGATAAAACAAGATAAAAATTTTTAAATAGTATTTTTATCATGGATTTGAAAAAAAATCGTCATCATGTATAAAAGGCCAATTTCATGTGAAGAGCTATCCTGGCTTTGGTTGAAGCTGAAATTCTGAGAAGTGATTTTTTTGGGGAGAGATTTTGCTGTGTTAACATGGTGTGTTAATCTTTTTCTAATATACCCGACATGAAATTGTAAAGTAAAGTGTGTGTTAGGCAATTTTCTACCTGCCATGGTTCTAGAAGCTTATGTCATTATCTTATAACATCTGGCTGGTCTGTGGTGTCCACCCATTCCCTGCTGGCATCTGGAATCAGTTCCTTACATGGGATTGCCTCTTCATCACCTTTAAATTAGTTCCGCAAGGTGTTATGATTTTGAGGGCTATATCCTTTCTAGTTTAAGCATTTAAAAGACAAATTTTGATTTGTATATGCTCATTCAAATATTAATTTGATGCACAATTATTGGTTGCATATCACCTGCTGGGTCCTCTTTTATGCCCTGAGGTAAAAGCAGGGTCAACACAAACAGATCCTTCCCTTTGTGGAGCAGATGATAGATACCTCTTATGTGAAGTGCTAAAATATGCTGTGAGAAAAATAAAAATGGGAGAAGTAGCTAAGGACTGTACTGGAGGCGGGAAGGGGCTGCGAAGACGGGATGCTATTTTATTTAAGGAAGGCAGATAAGACTTTTAGTAAAAGGTGACATTTTAACACAGATATGAAGAATATAAATGAGTGATTGCAAGCCATATCTGAAAAGAATAATCAATCATAGGAAGTAGCAAATGCATATGTGAGGGGGCAGAAATGTTCTTTATACATTAAAAAAAGCAAGAAGCTCTGCATGGCTGAGGTGGGATGATAAGACAGAGAATATTAATAGACAAAGTTAGAAGAGAGAGAACTCGATATATAGGAACTTGCAACCCTTATTAAATGATTTGATTTTACTCTGAGTAAGATACACAAACTAGAGGATTTGGACCAGACGAACGATTTGACTTAAGTGTTAAAAATAACAGATGGATGGTTGCATTTAGCATAGACTATAAATATGGACACATACAAGGAGGCTATTGAAAATATCCAGTCAAGAATAATACTGTCTTGGACCAGTAGTAAAATTGACGTATTGTGACAGGTGAGAACTGGCCAGTTATCATGATATATATTGAAGGCTAAACTAAGCAAATAATCTTATGGATGTTATGCAGTGTGAGAGAATAAGAAAAGACAAGATCGACTCCATGATTTTTTGATAGAGCCACATAAAGGATGAGGTTTGCATTTTTTGAGATAGCACCAATTCTGGGTTGTATTAGGATAAGCTTAAGGTGTGGGGCTTTTGTGGAGATCACAGGTTTGGTTAGAGTTTTATGGTGTTGGCGATGTATTTTAAAATCCATGAGGCGAGGCCTAACAACTGGTGA
Source organism: Pteropus vampyrus (assembly GCF_000151845.1). Taxonomy (NCBI): domain Eukaryota; kingdom Metazoa; phylum Chordata; class Mammalia; order Chiroptera; family Pteropodidae; genus Pteropus; species Pteropus vampyrus. The sequence goes on from NW_011888854.1 coordinate 3,487,571, forward strand.
CGGCTTATTATATGTATCTGTTATTCAGTACATAAGTCCAAAGTGATTTTATAAACAAACAAACTGTGATTATCAGTGTAGAGGAATCCCTTTTAAAGACATGTCACTGAAGGAAACTACCTACTAATTGAATGTATGTAGATAGAGCAGAGAAAATATCTAAATATTGAAATTTGCATATCTTGCTGTCTAAAGGAAAAGGAACTGATGATGGAATAATAGCAGAGTAAAGTTTCAGAAAACAATTAAAGAAAGAGGTTTAAGAAATAATTAATCAAAGATCAATATAAAATGTAGCTTATAGATTGACTTAGACGGGATCTGAGAATTTAGGATTGTGTTTGCTAAAGTAAAGATATGTTTTGCTGAGGTTACGAAGATTAACGCTTACCTCAAATGTACTCAAAAGATGGAATGGGAGATAACGGGTTAATCAGTCTCAGAGAAATGAGGCTGTAGCTAGAAAAAGATAGGATCTTGAAAAGATTTTTTAATTTTATAAAATTATTTTTTAAATGAGAGATATTATGGCAAGTTGTTACAATGATGGCGATCATTTAGGGCAGAGGAAAAATTGATTTCGTAGGAAGAAAAGAGAATAAGTGTGAAGGATGTCCTTGGAATTTGCAATGAGATGACATTGATTAATAACTCATGCATAGTAAAAAGAGATAAGGTAGATTATATGTATGTAGATTTAGGTGAATTAGAAGATATTATGATGGGAAAATATAGTTCTATTATAATCGTCTCAATATTCTTAGTAAAGAAGAGAAATTATTAAGTTCTGTCATTGCACATACGAGGTATTAGCCATTATTTTCTAATACTTGGCATTTCTGGAAATAATGCCTTATTCACAAAGCAAGATATTTTAAAATAATAGTAAATGATCTCTTCCATCCAGAATAATTAAACAAAGGTAAAATTAAGCAATATAAATCTGTTGAAGAACAAATTAAAAGATATATTAAAATATATATTTTCAGGCAATTTATTTTAATGACTAAGTCACTTAACTTACTTTATGTGTACATTTGAATGAAACCTAATGTGCCTAGAATAAGACTTTTGCTCTTTTCATTGGGATTATCCACACTTCGATCCATCTGTTCCTGTCAGAAATATTTTGGTCAAACTATTATAGTTGTGCATATCTAGCTGTCATTTAAATTGTTAAAAAACAAGAGATATTTTTAAAAAGGAGTGTAAGTGGTAAGATAAAGCCTCTAAGCCAGAGAATCCAGCAAAGATTTATCGTCGACATTCCCAGAGCGTTCTTGCCTTCACTATCAGTGGCTCTAATTAAAAATGATCTTATGAAAGATCTTTTCATTTTTTTGACCACCTTTTTCCAGTTTGCCTGTATCTCACTAATTATTCAGGCTTTACTGTTGCTTCATGGGTTTATGACTGTACATAATTAGCAATTACTCAAAATCAATATTTTTACATGCTACTTAAATATAGTTTAATTTGCCTGCATATTTCTCCCAAAAGTTTGAAATATCATTGAGCCATAATAATTTTCAAAAGAAATTTGCAGTATTATCAGGATGATAAAGCATTTAAATTACAGTATTATTTCATCTGAATAAAGACTCAAGATAATATGTAGATGGGAAAAGAACAGTCTAGTTAATATATTTGGATGAGTCGTAACATATGAAAAATAGAAAGTAGATTAATACTTTTATATTTTAAATAGATAATAAGCTAAACAGTAACTTATTTTTAATAAAATATAAAATATATAAAACCTTTAAAATTCATGCAAACATCTGAAAGAAAGAAAAATTTGGATATGCATGTCTTAGCATCATTCAAATAGTCATTGACTATTGCTGTTTGTATGCATATATTTTTTACTTGTTATTTATTATTAGGTATGAATTTCAAATGTGGAAATATCAAATTCAGATATGAATGTAAATTTCAAATCTGAAACTAAAATAAACCAAAATAATAATATTGTTTAGGAATGACATATAATAGAAGTGAGATTTTTAAATTATAATATTTAACAATGAAATTATAAACCATGATTGGAAGAAGTTAGTGTTGATGGCACTGATATTGCACCCTCGTCATAAAATAGATAAAAAAATTTGTAAATATAAGTGGGCCTAAAGTTCAACTAATAGATATTTAGAAATTTTAAAATGTCATAAATCTTCAAAGATAGAGTGCTTTGAATTTCGAAGCAAGTGAAATGCAAACAGTAAATGAATGTAAATGTAATTTTTAAAATCTATTACTACTATGATGAAAAATAAAATTATATTTCTAACATACAGTTTTTTTTTAAATTATTTTTTCTTGCGGAAAAGACATTTTTGGCATAGATTTCTCCACATTAATTTTTTAAAATTTCTTCTGGTAATTAAACAAAATAAAAGAATTTAATTTTCTTCTATTGCTTCCTCTCCTTTTATCTTATTTTCTCATATTTTCTAGACTTTTGTTCATTTTACAGAACTAGGTTATATAAGACTAAAATACTTTATGACATATTATACTTATATTTAGATATTAATTTTAAAAGATTATTGAGTAAAAATTTATGTCATTCTATGTTAATTTAATAAATTGATATTTATTCAAAAAACATTTATTTTCATTTATAGTATCTACTAAAAATAAATTAAAATAAGCAATCATAAAATACACAAAA
>NW_011888854.1:3490294-3491059 GCF_000151845.1 Pteropus vampyrus
ATTTAATAAATTGATATTTATTCAAAAAACATTTATTTTCATTTATAGTATCTACTAAAAATAAATTAAAATAAGCAATCATAAAATACACAAAAATATACAAATAAGTAAAAAGAAACTATATCTTATCCATGAAACTTAATAATTTTTAAAGCATTTCTCTAATATTTCTATCAGTTACTGAGAAAGATGTGTTGGAATCAACTTCTATAATTATGTTTTTAAAAATTTATTCATTGTTTTTTCTTTTTTGCTTTGTATGGCTTGGAGATGTCATATTAGGCTTATACAACTTAAAGGCATATCTACTTGATTAAATCCTAATTTATGTTATTACCTACTCAGCATATTTTATATTATAATTATTTTATCTTAAATTCTCTGTCTTAAATATTAGTATAGTTTCACCAATTTATTTGGTTAATTTTTTCATATTGTATTTTTTACATTAATTTATTTTCAATCCCTCCACATAATCATAATTTTGTCTTTTGTAAACATTGACAACAGTTTTACTTTTCACTGAAGTATATACTCATATGTATTTAATTTAGTTACTGACATATTTGTGTTTTAAATTCTTTCTTTATTTTCTAATTTTTTCCTCTAGACTATTTTTACTTTTTTAAAATATTATTCTTGGTTTTAACTTGCATTAATTTTAGCATTTAATTTTTATTATCTCTTAGCTTGTAATTTATATATTCTACTTTTATTATTTAATATTACAATAAAGTTCAACAGCATAATAAATTTATCAAATTC
>NW_011888854.1:3492085-3509488 GCF_000151845.1 Pteropus vampyrus
ATTCTCTGTCTTAAATATTAGTATAGTTTCACCAATTTATTTGGTTAATTTTTTCATATTGTATTTTTTTACATTAATTTATTTTCAATCCCTCCACATAATCATAATTTTGTCTTTTGTAAACATTGACAACAGTTTCACTTTTCACTGAAGTATATACTCATATGTGTTTAATTTAGTTACTGACATATTTGTGTTTTAAATTCTTTCTTTATTTTCTAATTTTTCCTCTAGACTTTTTTTACTTTTTTAAAATATTATTCTTGGTTTTAACTTGCATTAATTTTAGCATTTAATTTTTATTATCTCTTAGTTTGTAATTTATATATTCTACTTTTATTATTTAATATTACAATAAAGTTCAACAGCATAATAAATTTATCAAATTTGAACTTATAATTTTTAAAATTATTTTTCTAGATAAGCAAAGGACTTTAAATAATATTAAATCCATTAAACTACACATCAATTTTAGATGAGTGTTATATTTTATTTTTGTTTTGCCTTTAGTTCATTAAATATAATTATATCTGTTATAACCTCAAATTAAGATTTCCTTTGTTCATTCCTTTTATTTCATAAATATTACATATAAGTAACTCTTTTTTGAAAATTAATATACATATATATTCTTTCTGGTTTTCTTTGGAGTCAGTTATTCATAACAGGATTTTGTTGTTGTTGTTGCTGTTGTTGGGTTTTCTACAAAGAGACATTACTAATGATAAAAGAAACGGTGCAGCAGGAAACATAGCAATTGTCAAAGTATATTCACCAAATAACAGCCTCAAAATATATGAATTAAAAAAATGATAGAACTGAAAGGAGAAGTAAACAAGCCCACATATAGTTGTGGATTTTAACAGCCCCCTCTCAGCAACACGTAGAAATTCTGGATTGAAAATCAGTAATCAGCAAGCATATAGAAAATCTGAACAACACAATCAACAACAAGATTATACCTAGACACACATTTATATCTATATGTCCATCTATATATATGTATATAATCTATGACATATATAGATATAAAATCTATATTTATCTCAGTTACTTATATCTCAGTTACATATAAAATCACTACACATAAAGAGCAGAATACAAATTTTTTTCAAGTGCCCATGAGATATTCACTAATATCTAGATGATTGATTTCCTTGGACATAAAACAAATCCTGACAAGTTTTAAAGAACTGATAGCATAAGAGTATGTTTCCAACTATAATAGAATTAAATCAGTAACAGAGAGACCACAGGGAAATTTCTAAATAAAAGTTTTAAATAATTCATTAACTAAATAGAAATTCTCAAATGAAAATTTAAAACGTATAAATATGGATCAAAAGGAAAATACCACACATCAAGATGTGGGGGCAATGCAGATAAAACAGTGTTGGAAAGGGAATTTATAGCTCTAAATACTTAAAAATGATGAAACGTCTCAAATCAGTAGTTGAAGTACTTACCTCAAAAGTCTTGCGAGTTTTATGGATAAGATCATGTCTTCTGAAAACAGAGAAAATTTTGTTTCTCCCTTTCTCATTTCTTTTTCTTATAGTTATATCTAGGACATCCATTGCTATACTGAGTAGGAGTGTTGAGAGAGGGTGCCTTGTGTTTTTCTGATCTTAGAAGAAAAGCTTTAAATCATTTATGGTTGAGTCTGATATTAGCTGTGGACTTGTCATATATGGCTTCTCTTATGTTGAGGTATATTTCTTCTATGCCTTTTTTGTAGGGAGCTCTTTATCATAAAAATGCATTGTCTTTTGTCAAATGTTTTTTCTATGTCTATTGTGCTGATTACATAATTTTATTTTTATTCTATTAATGTCGTGTATAACATTTATTGATTTACATATGTTGAACCTGTATATTATTAATATACAATGCATGTGAATCTATAATTTCAATTAAGAAATACACAATGTACTGGAAATAGTATTTTACTTCTCAGATTGTTATAACCAAACTAAATGATTGCTCTTAGTGTTATCATACCTTGCCTTCATATACATATTAAAGTTGTTCAGAAAATTTTTAAAAATTCTTTATTTAGATTCAACAAAGCCAAAAGAAGGGGGAAATAACAGCAAGTTTAAGAACTTAAAAAGATTATCAATCTGCATTTAATAGACAATGACATAAATAAGCAGGTAGAGAACAGAGAACTAGACAATAATTAAAGTGTCATTCATCCTCAGAATTTGCTTAGTATCTGGTATTTATTTTTATTTTAAAAAGAGATGTATCTAAACAAAAAGAAGCTGTCAACGAAAACTCACAACAACAAAATAGAATGACAGCTTTTCATTAGAGAAATATCTAAAGTAGCATAAAAAAGTATAGTTTGCTATATTCTAAATTATTAGTTTCAAGAAATCTGTGTCCTAGCTTAAGAGAAAGTGTCTTTAATAAGTCAGCAACACAAATAAGAAAAAAAAATCTGACCAAGGATCTTGGGAGATAGAAGGGAATGCATCACAAGCTCTTAAATGAAAATAGTGTATGTGGCAAATGAGTTCTTTAACTGTAAAGTCTGTGAGTAACTGAGAAGTTGATTTCATCCCCCAAGGATTAAACATGAAACTGATGGAAGTCAACCAGTGGGAACTTCTAATGAAATGTTTGTAGGGGGAATATTGGAGACAATATTAGTGTGTCCTTGGAGATTGAAAAAATATATGTATTTATAAGTATGAGCTTGGAAGAAAATAACAAAAGGAGTATTTTGAAATAATTGCTGTTTATTTTTGAAACCAACTTAGAGAAGGTTCCTAACTTTACAAATTCTGCCTGAATGCTTTCACTTGAGGCATCTTGAATATGCATGACTTGAAATTGTGTTAATCCAATTACGTTTATGTTTTCCAAGCCAATATGAATTAAATAGACATTTTTTAAACCTAAAATTGACAATAGCCATCTAGTTTGACAAGGATAAGTTCAAAAATATTCAAATCTTAAAATGTTTCTAACTTTAAGTGTGAAAAAGGTGTTTATCACTGACCAACTCAACATAGCATCAATTTTTTACCTATTTGAAATTTAATACGATATGCGAGGCACATTAGCCTTTCAACATAATATCTAGACTGTAGAAGCCCTGTTATTTTTTTCTCATAACCTTCAAAATATTGCTACTACTATATACTGTCTTTGCATTACACACACACATACACACACACACACACACACATACAGAAAATATCAAACTGATTTACAGAGAGGTTAAACAATTTTCTCTGGAAAAAGTCATAATTAGAAATAGAGTCTTGAAACAGAAAACAGAATTTTTATCATGTAAATAATTTCTCTAATTTACTATGTCTTTTACACTTATCTGTTATACCACAATGTCAGTATCCCAACATAAGTTCTTCAATTTTAGTTGTCACCACCACTGAAAATTGATTTTATTATTTTAGCTTTATATTTTATTTATTGTTTTGCACATATTCATTCAATAATTTTAATACCTACCGCATGGTTCGTACTAACTGCCTGATTCCATTCTAACTTATTTTAGTGCACCTATCACTAACTTCTCACAAATCTGAAGATTACTCTTTATTGTTCTCAACTTAGGGCTTGGCTAATTTTATTCATATGGCAAGTATGTAAATATGGATTCCAATTCAGTACTCTTAAACTAGGCATCCTATCCCATGACTTTCTAGGAGCACAAAATGTTTACAGATTAGAGGAGAACAGCAAATAGATATAGGGCTAAAATAATTTGTCAATAAGTCACGATTTAGGAAAATTCAACACCGTGAAGCATAGAAACATAACGTAATCCGGAATTTCAGGATGAAGTTTAGAATAACAATTTAGGAAAATATAAATATGAACTGCTAAGAGCATAAAAATGAGAAAATAGCACATTGTGGTGGCAGAAAGTATAGCTAGAGTATACATTTAGGAGAAGGGCAGGGAGTGTTAGTGATATATTTTGTGAGGACAAATCATAAAGCTTTTCTTCCTTCATGATAAAGAATGTACATTTATTATAAGGGACTTTTAAAGATTAAATGAAAAATAATGCAATGGTTATATTTAACTATGAAATTTCAATCACTTTGGTTTCTCTGTGAGAATGTATTGAGAAATAAAAAAAAAAAACATGCAGTAGTATCACTCAGTAGGTTATTGTAATAATCCAGGTTTAAAATACTATTTAGGGTCAAACTATAATATTACTAAATTTGGAGGTGGAAAGAAGTGACATCATATATTAAATAACAAATTTAAGTTTAGTCTTGTTGAGTTAGATATTTCCATTTGACATTCAAGAGGAGAAAAAAATTTCTAGTGCATATAATTTGACCAATACATCCAAATTTAGAAGCAAGATCTGAGTTGAAGTTTTAGATTTTAGAGACATGATATCCTATTTAAAAGAATGGGAATGGAGGATGTGATTCCAGAAAAATATGTATCATGAGAAGTCTATTAAGTACACAAACCTATGGAACAGTAATGTTTTAGAATTAAGTGAAGAAATAGTAGTTTTAAATCAAGCAAAATTAAGACGGCAGAGAAGATTGAAAGGAAAAACATCAATAATATTACAACTAGTAATAACAACAAAATTCTGGTTCAGATAGATAGCTATTGATATCAATGCTATCGTTAGCTTCAATTTATAAATGAGAAAACTTAAATAAAGAGAGGTTAAGCAATTTTCACTATCATAACAGCAAGGAATAGATAAAGGCTGGATTCACATCCATTTAATATGACTCTAGAGGTGCCATTTTTTCTTATGATGGAAAAATGTCTGAGTGGAATATGGTGTCCCTAAAAGCAAGGGAATATGGTTGTCAGGGATGAAAAGGAAAGATATGTGTTTTATTTCAACAGTAATGATTATGATAGGGAATAAAATGTTACTTTTAGAGTTAATAATAATAGCGCCATTCGTGACCTAAGAAAGAGTAATCTCTTGGAGTTCAGATGTTAGCCTAAGAAGGTATGAGGATGAAGAAGGCAGCATGTTTGTGCGTTAAGAGAACAGACTTGAGTAAACTTTAAATGATGATAGGGGAAAGAATTTCTGAAAGTAAGAATTTGAAGATAAATGAATGAATGGCATAATAGATGTATTTAGTGCTCTGAGTTGTATGGAGAGAATAATATTGAAACAAATTAGTAGGATTAGGCATACATAGATAAAACCACATATACTTTGCCCATTGTAATATACCTAGATGTTGGCCATCCCGGTAAATAATAAATACTTAATGACATTTCAGTCAAAGAAATACTAAAGACTTTATTTTTAAATTAATAAACTATTACTGGTTAACAAAAATGCTCTAATGTTCATGTCTTATAACATATATGATGTTATAATGACCTTTCAAAACTTTTAAAGATGTGTTTTCTATTTTCCCCTGGATTGAAATATACGACATGCTGAATTATATCTGAGGCAGTTGTTCAAGATAAAGTAAGTCCAAGTTTGGGTGTAAAGAGGATTGGGTTAAATTATCAGAAGCGTATTACTGAGTAGACAATCTTATATAAGTAATAAAACTAGATTGATAAGTACATTATATTAGGATATATTTTAATTGATTTTTAAATGTAATTGTGCTGAAGATGTATATGTCTTTCAATTGATAATCAACTTTAATAATATCTCAATTATCTTACTTTTGTTCCATAACTGAATGAATCTAGAATTTAATTTAGGTTCTCTAAAAGAGCAGTGTACACTATCCTTTATATTTACACCTCTCCTATTGCTGTATAATATACAGGGTCAGAAAACTGATGCTGAATTGAAAGCTTTAGCTAAGTTCTTAAAAGAAATGTGTTATTCACTCAAATCTCAGTAACATAAACAAGTACCTAATATGTTATTAAATAACAGAATAGCTGATTGGTTAATTAAAATAAACCTAACGATATAAGAGCTTGAAAAAATATTAACAATAATCTTTACAAGCTTTTCATTTTCAATATAAGGATTATGGTCTTCAGTAGCCTCATGGTTATAATAAAGTTAATGAAATGGTAGAAATAAGGTTGAGACAATATGTATGTAGTGACAATTAGTCAAATGACATTTCTATATCCGTGTTGACTCAAAGTCTGTGGTAGCAACTATTAATATTTATTTATAATCATGTCTATAAGCATGTAGTTGAAAATAGAATTCCATTGCCTTCAAGTGTGTTAAATTATGAGAATTTGATTAATTCTAAAAGGACCACTGTGCTGTATTTTGGATGTGACATATCCTTTACACGTTTTGCATTTAGAAATATCTTTAATAGCAGGCAGGCCAAGGGACCATCTATAAAGAGTCTTCATAAGTTTACAGATTTTCATCAGAGACTACAACCAAAAGCAAGTTCAAATCGCTTTTTAAAATTTTGTATGCAATAAGAAATATTAAATACAGAAATCATAAATATACCAAAATCACAAAGAATAGATATTTAATGTCTTGTCACAGCTTTATTTTTGTCTGTAATATATTAAAATGTTTTTATACAGATGATGATATCTCATGGACCAGCAAACAGATTAGTACACATTTTGAGGGTACATTTTTCAAAGATTATCATCATTGGCCTGAAACATATGTAAAAGAACAGAAACAGCTATGAACAAAACACAATAAGTAAACAAAACACTGGGTCTAATTTGAGATTTGCATTTTTATTCCCAAGTAAATCATCAGAATTGTTTCTGATAGTTTAATTTAAAATATTTTTGAAGAGCTTCCCAAAAGAAGCAGTCACATGTTCTGATTGAATTGCAAAATCTCTCTCCTTTCAACTAGCCTAGCCGGAGACCACAAGAAGTTATATGATGAGCACTGTGATCATTCAAACTTAGAAAAGAGATGTGGTAGCAAGCCATGGTTCTGTTGAGATACAGATACATAAAGGATAAATAAATAATTGAAGAGGTTTGAACAGCTGGATGTCTGTAGCAATTGAAGCAGAGAAGTCTCACTGCGAAGCTCTGAACTAAAGCGTCTTGTTTATATAAGCTGACAGGGTAATGGAGAGGATAGATGAAGGTAATACATATATTATAGTGAGCGCTTATCTGTGATACATGATTCACTAAGCTGGAATTTATTATTTATATTATTTATGTGGATGATTGGTAAGTGCCTTTTGATTCTTTTATAAACAATTTAGAAAAAAGTCATGATAGGCCTAGAGAGGGAATAACACTGTCAGAGACATCATTCCAAACCTTTGACTATTATGAAGTATGAAGCTTCCAAATACTTTCTTTATACATCTTCTTTCCTCCACAGAATAAGAAAACAGAAACAGAAATTTAGATCATTTCTTCTTTGGTCATTATAATAATATTGTAATTCTCATTCTGCAATGGATTTAAGAAGGCGTCAATGAGGGAAAATGCTTTGGAATAGTCATATTCTATTATTTCAAACTGTATATTTGTGTGTGTGTGTGTGTGTGTGTGTTTTCCTATTCTACTTTATTTTTTAATTAAATCTATTGAGGTGACATTGGTTCATAAAATTATGTAGGTTTCAACTGTTTGATTTGAAAATACATCATCTGTATATGGCATGGTGTGTTCACCACCCAAAGTCGAATCTTCTTCTGTTACCATGTATTTGACCCCCTTTACCCTTTTCTTCCTCCCCCTCCCCACTTTCTCTCTGGTAACCACGAAACTGTTTTCTGTGCCTATGAGTTTTTGTTTGTTTTTCTTGTTCCTTTGTTGCTTTCAGTTTTATATCCCACATGTAACTGAAAACATCTTTCACCTCACAAAATCATATCACGAATGCATTTAATGCACCTGTAAAAAATGGATTTATCCAAACTTTTATATCAGTCCGATAAAGTAGATCACCAATTTTTTTTTTCGCTCCCAATATAGGATGTCATACGATGAACAATTCTGGAAATCAAAAATACATATACATTTGGTTGAATGAGTTGGGAATCTTCCAAAATACATTTATAGGCTTTCAAGCTATGGACACGTATTGCGTCTGTGTGTGAGTGTGCACTCATTCTCTAATATGCATTCATATATATACATGCACACATAATATATTCTTAATATATATTATTTATGTAAACATATGTATGAATATATAGAGACATTATATTTCTCAAACACTCTGGGAATCAAGAATATTCATAAATAACTGATAGTGAATTTTAAAGAAGAATATATTGCGTGTAACATTAACCAGCTCACAAATCAAGGCATAAGACATGGGCAGAATAAAAAAATATATATATCTCTTTTACCTACTTCCCCTAATATCATCTACTTATGGCCTGATTATTGACGAATTGGATCTCTTTTATATATGTACATTAAGTACACATATATTTAATTGGCATATAGAAGTTTTTTATATATTTTGTGTTTTAGTCCATTGTCAGAAGTATGTTCTGCCATTATCTTTTTACACTCCACAGATTCTATTTAATATTAGAGTTGTCTTTTGATAAATTAATTATTCATTTTAATATAGTCGATTTAATCTTTGTAATCCTTCAGTGATTTTTGTGTCTAGGAGATTTCTATTGCAAGGCTGTGATGATAGTCTCACATGTTTCCTAATCAAAGCTTTAAAGTTTTATCTCTTTTCATATGAAGATATATAATTGGACTGGATGTTTTATATGTATTTTGATAGAGGTTAATATATATTTTCAAGTGAAGATTTAATTGACAAGCTTATTTTATTAAAATGTCCACCCAACCCTCTTTGCACTGCAGTACAAACTAGATGACTGTATATATGTGATCTCTTATTGAACTCTGTTTCATTGGTCTATCTCTCTAATAGAAATAGAAAATTTCTAATTCAACATTGATACCACAGTGTCTTAATTATCATAGCTTTATAATAGGTCTCGATCACTCTTATTTAGAATATCTAGCTCTTTCCTTTCTTCAGATTTGTCTTCCTTATTCTTCATTCTTCATATTTCCATAAAAAATTTAGAAATGTTGGTCAATTTACATGTATGCATATATACCAACATAGGTCAGATTAGTGAAAATTCATTTATTTCCAACATAGAATCTCATTGTTAGTAAACATTATATATCCTTCATTTATTTAAAATGTATTTACTTATATCAACATTTAGTTGGAATTTATAAGACAAAGACCTTTCATAAAATATATTTTTAGATTTTTTCCTGTTTTTTTTTTTGTTGTTAGAAATAACATTTTTTTCTTGTTTGTTGCTGGATTCCGTTTACAAGAACCATGTGTAGTAATTTTGCATCTGTGTTTATAACAGACTTAGAAGTGTGATTTTCTTTCAGTTTAATGTTTTTTCAGTTCAAGTTTATGCTAACCTAATTAAAGAGTCAGTACTTTTGGCTTCTATTTAGAAAGCAAAAAAGTAGAGAGTGTCACTCTCACATTAGAAATAAGAAAAAGTCAGATAATCAAAGAAGTCTTGAACACATTAGACAGGAAGGCAACCAACTTTTCTGAAATCTAAGAAAAAACACACACTTCTATTGAGACATAAACACAAGAACTGCCTTACTTGGAGCAGAGCACAAGAAAAATATGCAGGAAAGAAGTTTTCAGCTAAAAACTTTAATAGATTGCTAAAAGCCAGCTATATTTTAATATTTACGCCTTGAAGCTAAATGCATGCATAAATATTTGTTTTAATTAGAATAAAGCATTCTGGCATTATTTATGTGTGTGTGTGTGTGTGTGTGTGTGTGTGTGTGTGTGTATTTCAAATCACGATCACATTTAAGTCCATGTGATCTGAGAGGAGAGGGAGCAGTTCAGATAAATCTGAACAAAATAGAACTTTTAGAATATATATTGATTTTCTACCTTCCGCAATACTTCCCATAAATCATGATCATTGTGTGCCATCCCTATGTGCCCTTGATTCTGCAAACCATAATCTAATCTTTTACCTCAAGCCTCAAGTAAAGCACATTTTTTCTTAGCATTTTTTCCTACTTATGCATTTTACTTACTTCCTCTGTCTTTTTTTTTATTTATTTACTTGCAATATTGCCAGCTGTACACTTGATGTTGACATCTCAAGGTTAACAAAATGAACTAATGAATAATAATACTTTTGTTCTCAGTGAGATCTTGCCCATGAATTTAGTAAACTGATATAAAATAAACTCTCAAGCACATCGCTGTTTGCAAGCTTCTAAATGTGATTTCTGAAATGTTTGAGAACAAAAATCCTTGTGACTAAAACTGCTTTAAATTTATAACTTCTTAAAGTTATAAAAACCATTTTTACCTGGTTTTCTATTTTCTGTATCCACAAGAATATCTTTTATAATCCAACATTTGTATTCAAGATAAAACAAATTGACAAATGTTTTGTAATTTTCATTTCATGTGAAATCAAGAACAATATTATTCTGGTAATATTCAGGGAATGATTAGTCTTGCCTCATCTATATTTATTACTTTTCTCTATTTTGATAATTTTTCACATATTCTGATTATTCATTACCACTGCTCGCACAATTGATTGGCTATAATAAATATTGTGAGCTCTACTCAACTGAAATAGCTCTTCTTTGTAGAATTCACACTGGAGAATAATAAAAATGTGACAGGTAAATATATTGGATAGGAGAGTGCAAGTAAATGGATTGGAAAAGGACAATTGAAATGGAAAAAAAATATGAAAGACTTTATTAGAAAAGATAAATGTACAAAAATAGCACATGTTAGCAAGAAAGAGACTCTATGAATCAATTGTATCTTTGTACCATGTTTCTTAATACCTTCTCTTGAAACACATTCTAAAGACTCTCCAAAATCAAAGAGTCTTTAATGGAATGCACCTTCACTGAAGGGTATAGCAAATTGACACCTTTCTTTCAGGAGAGTTTGAATTCTGCAGTAGAAATATCATGACATTAACCAAAGGTGTTCACTAACTGATCTGAATTAAATAGATACAAACCAAAGGCAAGATACCCTTAGGAATTTGAACATAGAATAATAATGGCCTAATTTATTCAGAGTATAAAGTGCAGCTTAAGTTCAGCAAAGCAATTATAATTTCTATCTTGCAGAAATGTTTTATTTTAAACAATTCAGTAAGGTTATTTTTCCAGATAATAATTGCTTGCTATCTATAATACACAATACCTATCTATCTATCTATCTATCTATCTATCCATCCATCCATCTATCTATTCATCCATCTATCTATTCATATATCTATATTTTCATTCATAAATGTGAAAGGGGCAAAAAACATTAAATCTAGATTGCTGACTATTTCCTATAAATAGAACACTACTATTTACTTTAATAAACTAATCTGATCTAACTTATTTTAAGTGAAACATTAATATATGCAAAAATAAAAATATTTAAAAGATAATAAATATGAGACAAGGTTAATATTTAGAATGAAATGTAAAAATAGTAAAAAGAAAGAGCCCGGTTATTTATCTGTGATTGGTTTAAAAATTCACGATAATTTTTTTATATTAATAATTTTTTTATTTTTATTTTTTATTAAATTTACTTGACTGACATTGGTTAATAACATTATATAGGTTTCAGGTATACGATTCCATAATATGTCATATGTACGTTGCATTGTTTGTTCACCACCCAAAGTCATATCTCCTTCCATCACCATATATTTAACCCCCTTACTTTTACCCGCCTTTCCCTATGGTAAACACTAAACTGTCATCTGTTTCTGTATGGTTTTGTTTATTTGCCTGTTCATTTGTTATTTTAAAATTACCTAAAGAATCCATTGCTTATCTAAATTTGTAAAAATAACTGCCTTTATTTTATTTATATTTTAATTACTATGTTCTAAATAATATGAACAAATAATTCATATACATGATACAATTTCCAAGAATAGTAATATGATTTTTAAAATTGTGCTTTTTAAGTAATGTCCTGTTTTATATATATATTAACTTATTTTTGAGATAAGGCGATCATTAGTATGTTTTATATATTTTGTCATTAAGAAATTATTCTATTCTTATTTAACTGTCATTATATAAATAAATATACCATGTATTATATAAAATATACAAATTAAAGCCTCTATCATATATATCAAAAGGTGATGTCAGAATTCTGAAAAGTTTAATGATTTATTCCAGTCATGGAATTTTTTGAAATCATACAACTAATTATGAGAGGGAAGCAGGAGAGGGTTGGAGGTAGAAAAAGGTAAAGGGGATCAAATATATGGTGACAAAAAGAGATTTAACTTTGGGTGATGAGCACACAATACAATATACATATGATGTATTATTGAATTGTACACTTAAAACCTGTATAATTTTATTAACCAATGTCACTTCAATAAATTTAATAAAATAAAAAAAGACGATACAACTAAGAATGATTATGAACTATGAGTAAGAATGAGATCAATAATGTGTGACAACAGGTAGTTTTTACAGAGAATACATATATAATCTCCATTTTGTAAATGTCTGATATTTTAAAAAGCTGTTGTAGTTTGAAACAATTTTAACAACAGATCACCAGTGCTTTTCATCAGGAATAAAGCTCTGTTTTATAGAACATATCAGTTTGAGAAATGCATTACTGTTGGTTTAGTAGTTTCATTTGTTCTGTTCATATGCATGGAGATGTTATGATGATACTTTTCTGGATTCGGTTTTTGTAATGACTCCTTTTTATCATATTACGGAACACCTGTTTTTGTATTTGTTATCACATACATCTCTAGCAAAGATAAGTTGAATGGAAGCAAACAGATTAATAACTGGTAGGTGTAATGCAGTTCATAACATAAATTCTCGCTGTTTTTAACCCCATCTTGTCATTGTAATTCACCATAACATTTCTAGAACTCTGCTTTTTGCTTTTTTTATTTCTGCAGCTGCATAACCAGGTGCAGGTTTGAAGCATTTAAGGGATGAAAGAGAGTTTATCAAACAAATAATAGTATCGTGTACCCCACTCCAACCCTGTAATTGACCTGATTGATCATAATGTTAAGATTCTCTCTCTGAATTCACTAAAACCACTAGATAAATATATAGCAAGCGGTATTTTATTGACACGGTGGACCCTAATAGCAATCGATCTTTTAAAAATACATACTATTTTCCTAACATCCCAACTGAGGTGTTCGTTCTGTGAGTGCATCTTTCCTCCTGCGTTGTAATGAGAAATACCCTTTTATTTTGTTTTCTGCTACAGGTTTGCTACATTCCTTAAAGGTTTCAAGCAAAGCAGAATAAATCATCCAGACACATATTACTCACAAGTGTGGCAATTTAAGTAAAATTAAGACTCTTTTTAAAAATTTAAATTCCTGATAGATTTTTAAAAGTCAAGTGTATGAAGGGCATAACAATGTAACATTACTGTGCCTATTTGAATAAATGGAACTGACTGGCTTCTGGAAAAACTTTTGAAGGCTCAAATATATCCAGGAACATTATACCTTAATATCCAGCTATTTTTTTCTACCTAAGAAGATAAATCTATCAAAAATAATCTTTTATTTTGCTATGTCTCTTATAACGAGAAGTGGAAATAAATAAAAAGAAAGTGGTTCTAAAATGGAACAAAATGGAAGGAAGCTTTGCAGCGCCTTCATGTAAAAGGTTGCAGAGGAAGGTAAAATAATTTAGAATAACTGAAAAACATTTCCAAGTGTTAAAGACAGTGCACCAATTTAGAAGAGAAAGTCATATATTTTGCAAAGACCAGATTTAAGGGGGTAAGCGCTAATAGATTAAAATAATCCAGATAGATGGCATTTTGAGCTTATTAAAGCTATCTCATGTCAGAACAAATTGAAAAGCACTTACTACTGGTTTATATAATTCAAAATATAGCCATAGCCAAGGCTTCCTTTCAAAGATCATAATATACAAATGCATATATAAAGTATATATGCTTTACATCTAATTTATCATAGATATTCTGTTAGTCTAGTGTATCAATTTGTTTATTTTTGAAACACAACATTATAAAATAAAATTCAAAACGTTGTGAACATTTCATTGAGGCCATTATTCTCTAGTCGGCAAGGCTGAATATTTGAAATACTCTTAAAACCAGTTTATCTTGCAAAACTCAACTTATCACATTTAAATCTGAGAAAGACCTTAGTGTGTTTTTTGAAGATGAAATAATGTAAAAGCTATCATCTGTTTCATATAGTAGTGTTTAAGTTGTTTAGCATTTTATAAGTTTCCTTATGCCAAAATAAAGGGGGGAAAAAAGGATCTGAAATATTAGCACAATAGTGAAATAATGTTATACTTTGTCCATTTGGCTTTGAATCAAATACTGTTCCATTTTGACAGGCCATCCTACCTAAAACAATTACAAGAGATTGTGTCTTCCATGTATAAGGTTTATCATGAGTTTCCGATATTAGATTTCCTTATATTCAGTCTCAAGTTAATAAACAATTTGGATTGTTAAAAATATTACTTCTAGTCAATTCAGGTGGCCTTTCCATTCATCTCCTTTTTCTTTTCTTATCTCCTTCACTGTTGTCTTGATTTGATTATTATTTGATGTCCTCTGCACTGATAACAAAATTTCAAAATGAATTTAGCCGAAGTACAGCGTTCCACCAACATTCTTTGCATCATTTAAGAAAGGAGAGAGATATAAGAATTCATTTAGTTAATTAAACTAAATATTTATTTTGGTGCATTATTAGGCAATATTCTTCGATATGTTAACTTTATATAAAAAGTGATATCCATTAAATAAGAAGAATTCATTCATAATCCTTATGAAATATTTGGCATTAAATTAAATAGACAAATAATGAATAATAGAAGGTAGTAAAGTTTTATAATTTCTTATAATTTTTCAACATTACAGTAAAAATATCTTTATAGTTAGAAGTTTATTTATTTAATATATTCGAAGATGTATTATGTGTGCCCTATAGAGAAGGTCATTACACACACACACACACACACACACACACACACACACACACACACAAAACAAAACAAGAAGGAAGGAAAGAGCATGAGTGAAATTTAGAAAAAGAGCTAAAGAGGAAGAAAAGGAGGAAGGAAAACAAAGAGAGAATCAGTCATAAGCATATGAATTTTCATTGGCCGATAAATATGAAGATTGTTGTTTTTGTCTAGTGAAAAAAGAATAAGAATGAGTTAATTGTTATAATTTCAGGAATCTACCTAACAGTTTTAAACATTAGAGTTCATTCAAAATAAATTATGTAATTTTAATTAACAAATTATATTTAAAACAACAGTAATAATTATTCAAGATATATTTACTAATTGTTTTGTTATATTTTACTACTATCTATACTTTTGAAGTTATTTATCTCCGTTTTATTCATACAGTAGAACTACGATATAATGATGCGCTACTGCAAATCTCTTCAACATCATTTAGTGATTATACCTTAATAGCTTGAAATAGGCCCCGATGGGAATATTTGTACTATGGCAGTCAGAGAGTGCTACAAATCAGGGCTTAAGTTATTGTTCTGTTGATTTTTTAGACTTAAGAAAATAATGGATGTATCCATTATTTTGTGAGTAGAAAAAATTTAAAAGGTAGACAGCATGAGAGATAATATTATTGTAACACTTAAAAATAATGATTTCAAAAGAAGCACTTATATCGTTGATAAATGAAGGAAATACAGCATATGTCTTTTTGGTTTCACTCTTCTCTTATTCATCAACATAAACAAAATGATCAAAAGATGCCTGTGGACATCAATTTGCTATAAGGAATCTACAATAAAACGTATTGTATATTTTATTGTTTGGTGTAAATTGTATATTACACAATCTTTATATCAGTAGAAGTTATAATATGTATATACATGATTTTTGGATTAATTGCTTGATTGACTGATTGACATTGGGGGCCAATTAGTAAACATTTACCAGCTAGGACACATATATTTAAAATTTGTTTTGTAGTTGTTTCTCTAATGTGGTCTCATAGAAATGTACATTAATAAATAAAATACTTAGGTTGAATACACATTCCTGGTTAATGAGTGTGGCTAAGCAAAGTATGACTTAAATATAAAAATGTGTCTTAGAATATATACATCTAAATTTAAACACATATGGCAGTCAGAATTCTAAGATGACCTCCTTGATTCCTGTCTCCTGGTGTTCACATATTTGTGTAATACCCAACCATTGATTGTGAACTATGCCTGTAACTTGCATCTAAATAATAGAATATGGTAAGTTGAAGAAATTTTGCAGATGTAATTAAGGTTCTTGTTCAGTTGACTTCATGCTAATGAAAAGAATATTATATAACATGGGCTGTTCTCATTAAGTGAGCCTTATTAAAGGGTCAGAGGCAAGAGACAAGGAGCAATAGACTCTGTCTCTATCTCCATTGCTGGTTTCAAATAGGCTAATATTCTGTAGCCATAAGAAAATGAATTCTGACAAGAATCTGAGGAGCTTGAAAGTGGACACTTTCTTAGACAGATTTAAAGATGAGAATGCAGAGTATTTAACATCTTGATTATAGCCTGGTGGTACCATATACCTAGATGCTTAAACAACACAATCTTTTTTTCCTTGCAATTTCTACTGGTTCTTGCTCCAGGCACAGCTTAATTAGGGTCTGTGATTATGGTCTCGCTAGGCTGTAATCAAAGTATTGAACTGGCTGCATTCTCATCTTTAGATTTGACTTTGTAAACACTAAGAAAGCTGCTATATAATAAACAATAAAGATAAAATAAAATCGTAAAAACACAATTGAATCCAGAAAATAAAATAAACAAAAAATAAAGCAAGTATCAAACAACAAGAAAAATGGTAAATTTTAATACAAATATATGGATAATTATTTTAAATGGAAATTATCTAAACTCATTGATTGAAAGAAGATACAGACTGCGAAATTGGATTAAAAAAACAAAAAAGTAAGACCAAACTAAGGCTGACTGTAAGCATCTCACTTTAACTACAGACATAGATAGATCAAAAGAAAAGGGATAGAGAATATAACATGCAAACACTAACTCTAAGGAAAGTAGTTTAGAGGGAAATTTAATAATGACACTGGGTCGATTCTATAGGAAATTATGACAATCCCAACTGTGCATTTACCTTACATCAGATTTTCAGAATACACTAGGAAAAGATAGCAAATTTGAAAAAAATTAAAAAATAAAAAAAATAAAAGAGTTAAAACTGTAGTTGAATACAGCTGAATACTTATTTTTCTCAAATTCACAAGAAACAAAAACTATGGTAAACCATCTTTTATACCAAAAATTAAGACTTACCAAGTTTTAAATAATGAAAATTATGCAAAGTATGCATTTGAATTATAAAAGAGTTATACTAGAAACCAAAAACATGTGTATAGAATCACAAAAGATCCCAAATAGCCAAAGCAATCCTGAAAAAAAA
>NW_011888854.1:3509538-3514370 GCF_000151845.1 Pteropus vampyrus
TCACAAGAAACAAAAACTATGGTAAACCATCTTTTATACCAAAAATTAAGACTTACCAAGTTTTAAATAATGAAAATTATGCAAAGTATGCATTTGAATTATAAAAGAGTTATACTAGAAACCAAAAACATGTGTATAGAATCACAAAAGATCCCAAATAGCCAAAGCAATCCTGAAAAAAAAAGAACAAGCCCAGGAGAATCACACTGCCTGATGTCAAATTATACTACAAAGTGACAATTATCAAGACAGCATGGTATTGGCAGAAAAACAAACATACAAACCAGTGGGACAAAGTTGAGATCTCAGAAACAAATCTCCATATCTATATGCAAATAGTTTTTAACAAAGATGCTAAAAATATACAATAGAAAAAAGAAAGTTTCTTTCATTAATTGTGCTGGGAAAATTGGAAAGCCACATGCAAAAGAATGAAACTAGACTGTGATCTGTCACCATGCACCAAAATTAACTCAAAATGAATCAAAAACCTAAATATAAAACCTGAAACAATAAATTGCATAGAAGAACACATAGGTACTAAACTCATGGACCTTGGTTTTAGAAAGGTTTTATGAATTTGACCTCAAAGGCAAGGGAAATAAAAGCAAAAATAAATTAATCAAACTAAAAAGCTTCTGCACAACCAAAGAAACCATAGAAAAAACAAAGAGATGACCAACTGAATGGAAAAGATATCTGCAAACAAGACCTTTGATAAAAAGCTATAAGGAACTCATATAACTCAAAAACAACAAAAATCCAATTAAAAAGTAGGTAGAGAATACAAACAGGCACTTCTCCCAAGAAGACATACAAATGGCCAACAGACAAATGAAAAGATGCTTAGCTTCGCTCGTATTAGGAAAATGCAAATTAAAACCACAATGAGATACCATCTCACACCTGTTAGAATAGCTATTATCAACAAGACAAGTAATAAAAAGTGCTGGAGAGGATGCAGAGAAAAAGGAGCCGTCATACACTGCTGGTGGGACTGCAAATTGGTGCAGCCACCATGGAAAACAATATGGAGGTTCCTTAAACAATTAGGAATAGAATTAACCATATGACCCAATAATCCTTCTTCTGAGTGTCTACCCCAAAATTTTGAAAACATTCATCCATAAAGATATAGGCATGCTGATGTTCACTGCAGCATTATTCACAGTAACTAAGACATGATGATTAGATAAAGAAGATATGTCACATATATACAATGGAATATTACTCAGCCATAAGAAAAGATGAAATACTGTCATTTGTGACAACTTAGGTAGATCTTGAGATTATTATGCTAAGCAAAATAAAATGGACAGAAAAAAATTAAGAACCATATGATTCCACTCATATGTGGGATATAAGACTAAAAGCAACAAATGAACAAGACAAACAAAACTTATAGACAGACAACAATTTATTGGTTACCAAAGGGAAAGAGGGTTGGTTGGGGGGAGGTAGGTAGGGGTAAAGGCGGTCAAATAAATGGTGACGAAAGCAGATTTGACTTTGGGTGATGAACACACAATGAGCTATACATATGATATATTATTGAATCATATACTTGAAACCTATAAAATGTTATTAACCAATGTCACTCAAATAAATTTAATTTAAAAAATGAGGCCTAATACCAAAATAAGCATAAGTATCTGGAAAATCTCCCAATAAATATAAAAAATAATACACTTCCATGTAATCCATTTGTTAAAGTTGAAGTCTCAAGAAATTAAAAATATTTTCTAATGAATGAAAATGAAAACAATATCAAAATGTGTGAATGTATCTAAAGCAATACTTAGAGATTTTTTTTATCATTAAAGGCTTGCATTAGAACAGGAAAATCTAAAATTAAATAATCTAAAATTCTACCATAAATAACTGGGGAAAGGAGAGATATTGCATACAAATTACACTGAATAAAGAAATAATATTAAAATGGGTAGAAAGCAATAAAATTGGGAATACAAACAAAAAACAAAAGATAATCCTTTGATAATATCAGTATAATTGATAAACCAGTAGTCACGCTGACCAAGAAATAAAAATAGAATAACAAAAAATTGTCAAT
This sequence comes from Pteropus vampyrus, assembly GCF_000151845.1. Taxonomy (NCBI): domain Eukaryota; kingdom Metazoa; phylum Chordata; class Mammalia; order Chiroptera; family Pteropodidae; genus Pteropus; species Pteropus vampyrus. The sequence goes on from NW_011888854.1 coordinate 3,511,610, forward strand.
GTTAAGGGTGAAAGAAGTGACATCGCTATGGATACGTTAATTATGGAAAAAGAATGCTATACCAATACATTTGAAAACTTAGATAAAATAGTATAATTTCTTGCAATATCCAAACTACCAAATCTCAGTCAAGGAGAAATAAATAGAAAACTTTAATAGTCGTACAGTTATTAAACAAATTGATTGATTTTTATGGTTAAACCTTCCGAAAAATTGAACTCTAGAGCCAGAAAGTTTCACTGCTAAATTCTTAAAAACCAATAATACCAATTCTTGACAATGTGATACAGAACATAGATGAACGTGGAACAGATTCTAACGTATTCCATGAGGCAACATTACTCTAATGCCGAAAGCAGTGGCAGACGTTACAAGGAAATAAAACTACAAATGAATATTGCTCACTAAAACTCATGCACGCACACACACATGCTTGTGCATACAAACATACGGTGTTGAAAAGATTAAGTGCAAAAAAAAAATATTAAATGCAGACTAGCAAATGAATTTAATATATGACAGAGAATTGATAGATGATAGATGAAAGTGATAGATCAAAAACAAAATAAAGATAGAAAGCAGACCTAAATTCTTTGGAAACTGGTCATTTTTACAACTCTAACGTTAAAAACAACAGAATTGGATGTAAATACTGTACTCTATTTCGTAAATTACTGTCTCGTTTGGCACAGCTTAGTAACTCTGAAACTTCTTTTGTGTATCCTCTAAATTTGGTATCAGAAATAAAAGAAATGATCTTCCACTTTATTCAGAGCTTCAAGAAAGTGTAAATCAATACACATTTTGGCACAAATTAATTTCTTTAATTTCTTGAAAATAGATTTTAAATTTGCTCACTTGAAAGGAGTAACCACATGGTTTACTATTAGAACATGGCTAGACTTCCTTAACTATTGCTCAAAGAAACTCCACATATTTACAGTGTTGAAACTTCTGCTTGATAGCAATTTTAGAGGCTGCTGACAAGTCACTGGGTAATGAGCTATTTCTAAACTCTGGTCTTATATTGAAGTCTCAGCTAGCTATAGAAAGACAAATATTTATGTGTGAATTTAATTTGAAACTGGCCCTCACTCCTGAGAAATATAGCCTGTTTAAAATTGACAAACAGGAAAATACTTTATAAAATACTGATATCTTCAATTGCTTAAAACTAAAGCTATTTGGAATATGACACAAGATGTATAGCAAACCATGTCAGTAATAGAACAACATTATACACATATAAAATGAGAGATGAGTTTTTTTTCTTTATAATGATATCTCTAATCGAATTTATTATAATCTCAGGGCAATCATTTTTAAAACACACTTCTAATTTAAGAATATGTGCTACGCAGACTTTATAGTGCTATCAAAATCTTTGTTTTATAATCCTCTTTTCTCATCCTAAGCCATGGTTGCTTTGACAAAGTAAAAAAAAAAAAAAACAATCAATAGTTTCTAGGAAGAGCTAACTGATAGTTAACTGAGAATATTTTTCCATATTGAATGTCGAAATTGTAGTTCACCAGAATAATAATGTTTTAAATATATGGTGCAATTTAACTGGAGGAAAGCAAAATGACCAAGAAATTGTGCAAGATATGATTTTGCTCTTCAGCCACAAAGAAAATACCACAAAGTAATATCTAAAAGAAAAGCACTTGTAAAATGAATTATCTAATAAAAGTTAAATATTTAAAAAGTTTAAATAAAATTATTATAAACTAGATTACCTTCTTTAGATCTGAAGATAACCCCATCAGCTCGTCTTTATCTACATCTAAACACAGCCTTTATTAACATATGTGACCATTTCTAGAACCTGATTTCATCTCAGCTTTTATTTAGTGATCACAGTGTATTATGCATGTAAGTGTGCTTGGTTACAAGCAGTCATTTGGCAAAAAAAAATTGCTAATACTTCAGTGATGAATAAATCTCACTTTCACTAAGAAATATACAACTAATGAAGAAAATGTGTTATTGGTTCTCATATTTAGAAGTTAAAGAGAGAACTGAAAAGCTTGCCATAAATACACCTTTTTTATTATTATCTAACATAAAGTTATATTTTACTATCTTTCATATTGTTAAATGTGCAATAAAGAGAAAGTCAATATTCCTTTTACCACCTGGTCTACTTTTACGCTAGTTTTAATTTTATTGAGATATCCATCGGCAGTAATTTTAACACTTCAATAACTCACTTCTGTAGGTAAGATAGGTTATGGAGGGATAGAAAACTAAGAGATATTTGCATTTTGGATTGGTTCAAACTATTCACCCGTAAATCTAAAACACTAAAGAACAAATAAATAGTTACCCAAACATCATACTTCTTTGTTGTTCAAATAAATCAAGTTTTTCAAATAAGTCAGGGGAAGAGGGGTGGTTAGATGAGACAGCGCTTTCAGACGCAGGCAGAAATATGCTGCTTTTACTGATTTTGATTTAGGATTATCTATTTAATGGGGAATATTGCCTGATATATGAAAATATTCTTATATTTTAAATTGTATTGAATCAGCCTTGATCCAGCACCTCAAATTCAAGTAGAACATAAAAAATAAATAGGAAAATGGGGAAAAATACAGACTTATGTGATGTATATATGCACTAAATTTTTTTCAAACAAATATAACCAAATAACTGTAATTTTTAGTATATTTTTAATAGTAAATCACGACATGGAAATGTAGTTGTTTCGGCTTTCTATTATCAAAGACCATAGGATATGTTGAAAGAAGCCAATGGT
>NW_011888854.1:3514420-3579810 GCF_000151845.1 Pteropus vampyrus
CTGATTTCATCTCAGCTTTTATTTAGTGATCACAGTGTATTATGCATGTAAGTGTGCTTGGTTACAAGCAGTCATTTGGCAAAAAAAAATTGCTAATACTTCAGTGATGAATAAATCTCACTTTCACTAAGAAATATACAACTAATGAAGAAAATGTGTTATTGGTTCTCATATTTAGAAGTTAAAGAGAGAACTGAAAAGCTTGCCATAAATACACCTTTTTTATTATTATCTAACATAAAGTTATATTTTACTATCTTTCATATTGTTAAATGTGCAATAAAGAGAAAGTCAATATTCCTTTTACCACCTGGTCTACTTTTACGCTAGTTTTAATTTTATTGAGATATCCATCGGCAGTAATTTTAACACTTCAATAACTCACTTCTGTAGGTAAGACAGGTTATGGAGGGATAGAAAACTAAGAGATATTTGCATTTTGGATTGGTTCAAACTATTCACCCGTAAATCTAAAACACTAAAGAACAAATAAATAGTTACCCAAACATCATACTTCTTTGTTGTTCAAATAAATCAAGTTTTTCAAATAAGTCAGGGGAAGAGGGGTGGTTAGATGAGACAGCGCTTTCAGACGCAGGCAGAAATATGCTGCTTTTACTGATTTTGATTTAGGATTATCTATTTAATGGGGAATATTGCCTGATATATGAAAATATTCTTATATTTTAAATTGTATTGAATCAGCCTTGATCCAGCACCTCAAATTCAAGTAGAACATAAAAAATAAATAGGAAAATGGGGAAAAATACAGACTTATGTGATGTATATATGCACTAAATTTTTTTCAAACAAATATAACCAAATAACTGTAATTTTTAGTATATTTTTAATAGTAAATCACGACATGGAAATGTAGTTGTTTCAGCTTTCTATTATCAAAGACCATAGGATATGTTGAAAGAAGCCAATGGTCGCAGGCCAATTTTTATTTGACGGCTTTATTCTGAGTGTAGACTTCATAAAAATAAAAATTCCCTTTGCCTGCATTGCATAGAGCAGAAAAAGCATGATGTGAATAGAGTAGGCTCCATTTTGCTGTTGTTGTTGCCTTTTTTTTTATTTTTGGTGTTTGTGTATTTTGAAGGTGTCATGAGTTAGCAATTCATGAGAGATCAAAACTTCTTTCTGTTGCCTCTTTCTTAGTGCATTTCCTAAAGTTGAAGGAAACGCTACACAATGGGAAGAGTGCATTTTTTTCTTAAACACTAGCTGCATTAATGTAAGTCATTTCACTCCTCTAAGCTATGGTTAACCTCTCTATAAAATGAAGATGCCACTGTTTAATTTTGCAAATTTATGTAATTGTCCTTGTCCATAATAGATGCTCAATAAATCTTATTTTCAATATCAAATTATGTTTTGGGGGAAACTTTCACCCCAATTTTTCCCATTATAATATGTATTAATTAATTAATTAATATATATACATATACATATATATATATAGTTTCTGACTGTACAGAAACAAAAACACAAAAATAATGATGATGAATATATAAATAAATAGGCATAGTGAAATTCTGAGATATTAACTCAAGTTCATACCTTCATCACACACAAAAATTTATGTGTCATCATCAAGAATGTTTTCTGTTTTCCACTGTCAAGGGTGAGTGAAACAGAAATCAAAAAGAAAGGAAACCCAAAGGAAACATGTAAGTTAATTGAATTTCAAAGTAAAAGAAAAATTGGGTCCAGGTAATTAACTTGACAAGAAAAAAAAATGCTGTATGAGATATAAGGAGATTGAATGTTCAGTTTCAAAAACGGATTTTAAAAATTTATTCTCATAAATAAGAAAGATAAGAGATAAAAGACGAGTCCAATTATCGTAAGTTGTTTTAAGTGAGTGAGTAGAAGCATTGCTAGAAAGAGAGAAATGTGTTTAGATGCTGATGAGAACACAAATAAATGCCTTGGTTTCCTCTACCTTGATCTAATTCCTAAAGGGAGGCAGTTAAAGATAAAAACCACAGATCGATTTGGAGGAACTGAAAATAAAAACTTTGCTTTGGTATCTGTATAAGGCTTGCAGATGTGGTGAGTCTTTGAGAGGGATTTTCCATGCCCACATTGCTCAGAAAAAGTGACAAAGTGAGTCCACCCAAGGAGTCTTGAGGACAACTCCCTTAAAAACCTCTACCTCTGATGTCATGCAGTTTCCCCTACATCAGGTGGAACACCCGAATTTTCCATATCACATCCTGTTTTAGAGCCACTGACATTTCAGAAAAGTAGTAAAAATATAAAGCAATTATAAAGAAAAAAGACGGGATAAGTTTTAGTTGTTGCTGTTTTTTGACTTATTTATTTTTTTCATTGATAATGGTGGAAGATTTGGAGGCTTTGGACCAGAGAACTCTGTGAATTGATATTATATTATAGACTGTCCTCATTCCAGAAATTAAATTGCAACTAAGATTAAATTAGGACAAGCTAAGTGGACACCTTAAGTCCTAGAAACAACTAATTTCACTTTAAGTTGGCTAATTTATAATTTAAGAAATCATGAAAATGAGAACTTTTGCTATAATAGGTAAATAAGGTTAACTGTAGAGAAATAGAGACTATTATAGTTCTTTAAACCCAAGTTCATGTAACTGCAAGATATTTGCTTAATAGATCTTGCAGTTAACTTTTAAATTATTATCTTTGATAGCACATACTCTGTACTGTCTGCTTGGGCTGTCATAACCAAATACCCCAGGCTGAGTGGCTTAAATAACATGTATTTTCTTACAATTCTGAAGGCTAGAACTTCAAGATCAAAGTGCCATTAGTGTTGGTTTCTGGCTCCTTGCTTATAGATGACCACCTTCTTGCTGTGTCTTCACATGGCTTTATCTTTGTGCTTCTCCGATATCTCTGTTTCTTATAAATATACCAATTGTATAGGATCAGGGCCCCACCCTTATGACGTTACTTAACCTAAGTTGTCTCCCTAAAGACCCTATCTCCAAATGCAGTCTCATTGGGAATTAAGGCTTCAACAACATATGAATTTTGGGAGGGAGGGGTTCACAATTTGATCTATAAAAATACTCTCAAGATTTTAAAAGTAGATTCTGAAAAAAAAATCTTTTTTAATTGTCTAATATTTCGTTCAGAATCAACTGCTCTGTAGATTTGCTTCTACCTCATATTAAGTTTTATGGTCCATTTAGATATTGAAGAGTAAAGATAACTTACTTAAACAATATTTCAGGTATAGACTTATTGAAATTACTAACATAATAAAAATACTATAATTATTTCTTCCACGAGGACTTTAAATAAAGTTAAACTTACTTCCTTCACAGATATAATGACCACTATTAAAATCGGTGGAAAATATCCATATATGTTGCATTAAAAATATAAAGTGTTATATTTAGGACAAATGATGCTATTTCCTACCAGGACTCTACTTTGCAGTATTTCTCCCATTTTTATTCCTTTCAAGTAGCTTTTGGAAACCATTACTCCTTTGTTGGTTTTATCCACAAACTTGGGGACAATACTTAATTACAAGTCTGTTGAACAGACAGATTAAAAGAAGCTCACCTAACTGATGAAGATCTTCATTGTCAGAGATTTTCCTTCTTTATTTCTGTGTCTTTGTCGTGTTCATACTGTTTTTTTGAGGAACATTTAAATCGCTACTGTTCTGAAGTTGAAAATGTTCTCAGTGGTATGAACCCACTGACTTACTTTTCCTTTCAATATATGGACATTTGAATTGCTCTTTTTAAGTTATCATTTTATATTTAAAAACAAGCAGTAATCATTGTTATAATAATGTACAAACCATGCCACCTCTTTAGCATGTTCTCAAATATGAGGGAAAAGAATGATACTATAAGACTGGGAGGCCAGTTTGGCATAAAATTATAGCCAGAGGACAAGGTATAGAAGTAAATAATCAAAACACAATAGAAGTAGCACTGGGGCCATTTATGTTTCTAAATCTTTCTAAGAGCCTATCTATGCATACATTATTATAATACAATTTTTTAAGTTCAAATTGGTATTCTATAATGCTTAGTACAAGCTATGACTACTGGATTTGCAAATAGCAGGGTTGTTCACAGTGATGTTTTTAAAATCTTACTCAATTTTAAAGAAAGAGAAGAATTATTTCAGTGCTACTGAATGAACGGAGAGCTAGCATATTATTAGACTGAACATTTGCAACTACGCTTAACATTGCGTTTGAGAATGTGTTCTTTACATAGTGATGCTCATGCTGTCTTAATGCCAGCTGCGGGGAAAACATGCCCCCACATCTAATTTAGATCTAAGCTTTATTTCTTATTAAGAAAACACCAATTGTAAACCAAAAGCTGAGTTTTACTGTGAACATCACATATAATAGAAAATCACCTATCCTACAACTTGCTGATTGGGAATGGGGTGGATGAAATGGCATGATGATTTTCGAGCACGAACTAAAGTTGTATAGATAAGATGAGTGGAAGCCACAACATTGACAATAACAAATCTTATCAAATAGTAATTCGGAAACTCTATTCAAACTATTTACTGTATTTTAAGTGGGCAAGGTATTTGAGTAAATGGGGAAAAAAGTGTTATAAAAATTAAAAGCATCGCATACAGAAATGCATTTTTAAAGTGAAATATATTTTGAATTTTAAATCAATATAGAAAACTCCAGTCAACCAGAAAAGACATTGCTAAAACATTTTCATTCCATGTGATAATTTTCTAATAGAAAATGAAAAATGATTTAGTGAATATTATATGTTTAATATCATCAAACATTATGGGTACTGCAGTGTGCATATGAATGATATTTTCTGAGTTTCATACCATTTAAAATATTAGAAATAGACTATAGTACTGGCTGACATTTTAGACTTAACAGTCCTATCAGTTCATAGGGCATTAAAGTAATAATTTTAGAAACTTCTTTCGAAAGAAGAAAATAGTATAGGTTTAAAAAGAACAGATAGTATATATTGAGCTTCTTTAAAAAGTTCAGTCCATTTAAATTTTCTTGGACAGATTCATGATACGTTTGAAACTAAAAAACCGAAGTATATATCTTGTCTGACTAAAGCTTATAAATATGCCACTATAATTTTATATTCTTTGCTTGAAATTTAAATAGAAAATGAGTTTTGGAAATATATCCGCACATTAATTATTAGCAGGGTTAGAAAGACATGATTCTATAATACAATGTCATTTTTATTCTCACAGTAATTCTCAAGTGAGAACACAGCAGTGATCCTTCTGGTAGGGTAAACAGACTATTTTAAGTATTGCTTTATTTAACAACTGTTATCTCTTTCAAACTACAAGTCATTAGGAAATAAAACGGAGTAGCTGTGTCATCGATAAAATAATGCAATTGTTTAGGCTGAAACATTGTCCTCCAAAGATGCTCATGCCCTAATTCCCAGAATGTGCAGATATGTTATATAATATGGCAAAAAAGGGAAACTAAACTAAGATCTTGAAATGGGGCGATTATCCTTCTGGTGGGTCTTAGATTTAATCATAAGTGATGTAACAGGAAGATGAAAGGGTCAGTGAAAGAGGAGGTGGTGCCAATAGGAGAGATTAGAGTGATGTGACCAAGGGTCAAGGAAGGCAGAAGTTTCTAGAATCCAGAAGAGTCAGGAACAGATTCTCCTGTGAGAGCCAACCCTGCCAAGATCTCGAGATTAGCCTCTTAATACTCATTTTGGACTTCTGACCGCCAGCGCTATAATATTAGAAGCTGAGCTGCTTTAAACTTCTAAATTTGGGGTGTAATTTGTTACAGCAGCAATAGAAAACAGCAATGGAAATAATTTCCTATCTGTTCGACAATTTGCCAACTCTAACACATTTAATTTATCTTCATAGATAATCTATGGGATACCATATATAAAATGTTTCTGACAACTTTATATTATTAACTAATACTAAATAGTGTGAAAATTAATGGTTTTGCTGATATAGTAAGCATTAGGATTAAAATGTTCCCCTCAGTGTACACTTTCAGGGTCACCATTTACATGGTATTCCATAAAAATGATCGTTTCCTGAAATGACGTAATACAATATCATTCTTTCTGAGACTTATTTATCGTCTTACTTTCCCCACTGGACAAATTTAATATTTTAGCTCCCCAACTCCTTGTGCTAAATTATTTTTTATCAGCACTGTCATACCAAATGCAAATAATTCACCTGAGATTAAATAACGATATATTTTATCTATCAAAAGTCAGAAGATGGTGAAACTGACTCAATGTGTCATTAAGAACTCTGATTCTTCCTTTCTGTCATCTCTGCTACACACAGTGACAGCTGTGTGCTAAGGCCACATCCCTTTTAATTATAACATAGTTATTGATAATAAAATGGACTATATTTTTTATTCATAAACAGTACATAAAAGAGCGTGAGGATCTCACTTACTAGTGCAATTAGATGTCTTTCTTTCCCTTGAGTCTAACAGAATTACATGGAACTCTTGCAACACAGACTCTCTTTAAGTCATACATTAGGTTTGAATTAAGCCTTCGTTCGTCAACCAAATTCTAGCAAAATATCATTAACGTAGTTATGAGCTCATCTCTGTCTCTCCCCGTGGAGCTGCGGTTGCTGCCTCTGAGCCACACGGGCTGCTTAGAGGAAGAGTCATTATCTGCCTATCATTGTTATAATGTTATGAAGGCAAGAGAAAAGAGGACTGGGTTGAAAATGCAAGTATTCGGTTCACTGAAATAAGTTTTAACTGAGATTTATTCAAAAAGCCTTTTCTTATCAACTTACCACTGCTCACCTATTTAGAACTAAGAATCATTTATTTCACTTAAGAGCTGATGTTTCATCACTGATGTTACCCATGCGTAAATCCCAGCTTCCTCTCCATAATAACAACACTTTTGCAAGTGCATTAACTTCCTACGCCATTAGGTGTTACATAAATATCAAAGCAAAATGAACATAAAGGCTAATATTTTGATATTCAAATGATTTTTAAAAGTATATAACTAATATTTTTCATTGGGGTGGTTAAAAGGACATTTAAATACAGAGGTCTATGGCCATGCCACCCTGAACACGTCCGATCCTGTCCGATCTCGAAAGCTAAGTAGGGTCGGGCTTAGTTAGAACTTGGATGGGAGACCACCTAGCAAGACTGGGTGCTGTAGGCATTAGAAAATATAAAAATAAAGATAAAAATAAATAAATACAGCAGAAGTGATGTTAAAGTGGAGAAACATTTTAAAAAATCTAAGCAAATAGAATTATTGCAGCTATTTGGGCTAAAATATTTAGTAGATTAGAATTAAGATGGAAATGAAAGATTATTATACAATATACATCAAATATGATTGTGGTCCAAAGCTATATGTTTTTACCAAATTCAAAACTTTGAGTTTTTCCTATAAAATGTAATAAAAATAATAAATTTAATTTTAGTAATATTGCCTGTTTAGAGAATTCGTTACCTATCCGGAACAGAATGACATAGGAAATTCTTTTTGTCTCCAACATCCTTAATTCATATTAGTAATACTGAAATACATGTGTTCCTCCTACTCATACTTGTTATAGTGACTGAAGCATAATAACATTATTAATTATAATAATCAATTGTATTATAGTCATGTGCCACATAATGATGTTTCAGTCAGTGACAGACCACATATATGACGACGGTCCCATAAATCATAATAGAGCTGAAAAACTCCTACCCCCTACTTTTGTTGTAGCTTTTTAGTGTCACAATGCAATGCATTACACGTGTTTGTCGTGATGCTGATGTAAACAAACCTAGTGTGCTGCCAGTCCTATAAAAGTACAGCACCTACAATTATGTATAGTCCATAATACGTAATGTTAACAAACAACCATGTTTCTGGTTTATGTGTTTACTAAACTATACTTTTTATTGTATTTTAGAGTGTACTCTTTCTACTTATAAAAAATAGTTTGCAGTAAAACCGTACACTGTGTTATGCCTGCGGCAGCCTCGTATATCTGATGTTTACCACGTCTCTTGATTGCATCATTTTCTCTTGTGCTTTATTTAATCTTGTGTTCTTCTCTACAGTAACATGCTGTAGAGGCTTGTAGCCTAGGAGCAATAAGCAATACCATATACCCGAGGTGTACCATATAGTAAGCTGTACCATCTAGGCTTGTGTAAATCCACTCTATGATCTTAGCACGACAAAATTGACTAATGATACATCTCAGAACGTACCCCACATCATTGAGGGGCATATGCCTGTAGTATTCATATTTTTATAATAATAGAATATTTTTAAAATCCACATGATACTTATTCATCTTTATTTTTCTCCTGTGATTCCAGAATAATGTAGGTGGCTTATAAATCACTCTGACACTGAGCTCTCCTTTGTATGTCAACTCCCAGGAAGGTCAGAGCTGCATAACTCTTGGTCTTTATAGAAAAGGGTTCCCTGGAGTTCTGCAAGGCATGATCTCTGTATACAAATATCAAGGTCCGGTATGCCGCTGTGCTTCCTCGAGGGGTTATAACTTCCTGCATCTGGAGAAAACAGTCAGGCTCTCCAAATGCATTGTCATATTATCTGTGCCCAGCAATTACATAATGCCAGCATCCCACACCATCTTTTTTTATGAGGCAACAGGGGTATAAATATCAATAATTCTTTATCCTGACCATGTGTGCCAGGTAGAACTGCAAAGCACGATGACTTTTTCTGTAGTACGTGGCATTCAACAGCCTCTTCTGTCTTCATGCCACTACCAAATATGTCTTTGTAGCTGTCCCTCCACGTGACAACCTAGTGACTCCCATCCTCATGCAGGGAACTTTAGCCCTGTCTTCACTGAACCTTTCCTGGAAGATACTTCGTATTTGACACGTAGCTTAAACTTTAATTGCCCACCAAGTCCCGTTGTGGATTGCCATCCTGCCTCGAGCCCTTAAGGTCAGGTTCTTTGCTGTGTTTTTAATAATTAATTGAGAAAGTAAGCTCAGGAATACCTTAAAATTAAGTACCTAATGAAATTGTTTTCTCCCTTCCCATGAAAAAGTTGCCAAGGATTTTTTGTATACATTATCTCTGCATTTGCTATGAGAACAAAAGCTGTAAATATGATGGAAGGAAAGTCAGACCTGATAAGGAGGGACAAAAAATCAAGTCTGCCTGTGGCATATGAACTGATATTTGAGCAAGAGTTACCTGATGAGGCAGCGGTCCCCCAACCTTTTTGGCACCAGGAACCAAGGCTCTTATGTGCATATAAATGCCTGATGATCTGAGATGGAGCTGAGGCGGTGATGCTAGCGCTGGGGAGCAGCTGCAAATACAGATAAAGCTTCTCTCGCTGGCCCACCACTCACCTCCTCCTGTGCAGCCCAGTTCCTAACAGGCCATGGACCACTACTGGGGGGTTTGGGGACCCCTTTCACAAGGCATACGAAGGGATTTAGAACCAGCCTTCCTAAAATGTGACACTTGGATTTACAGACTATTTTGAGCTGAGGGCAATCAAGATCCAGCAGATTCAAGAAAAATGTTTATCCTCCTAATTATCTGAAGAATTTAGAGAGAGATCCTGGCTCAGAAAGAGAGATAACTTTTTTCTGAATGTTCTATCTTTAGGGAAGGGCAAACATCTAACTACTAAACATCTGTTCTTATCATCCTGTGAATTACCTTCCTACCCTTTGAAGCCCAGGTCCCTTTCCCCATTCTTTAGCTCAGAATAGCATTTAAGCCTTCATTGTCTTATTCGTCCTTGGATCTCACTGTCTTTGTGACCCTGCTGCCACCACACCCCCCAAATATATACATAATTAACTTTTTTCTACTGTTAACTTGTCTCATGACAATTTGATTATCAGACCAACCAGGAGAATCTAGAAAGTAGAGGAAAAAAATTTCCTTCCCTATACGTAGCATATAGGTATTTGATTTTTAACTTTTATTTTATTCATTTTTTTATATACACATTAAGAAAATGATCATTGAAAGACATTTTGCTATACATACAACTTTTATTGGCTGACCTGCCTTGTAGGTCTGCCTTTGCTATTAAAAGTTATTTTATCTTAAAAATATCTTATGACATTATTTCAACTTAGTTTTCTCATCTGTAAAAAAAAAAAAAAAAAAATAAGGAGGACCAGTTAAATGATCTTAAAAGCTCCTTTAGCTCCATCACATTATAATTTTATTACTCTTATAACAAAGATGTCAACTTATTTGTGAGTGGAATGATTCAGGCAATAACTTATGTGTGCCTAAGTATATAGCCATAACTACAGAAGCAGAACGGACTTTCAAATTGCAACAGAGCCAGTTTTCAATAACAGGCCTATCGCTACATGTGTCCTCTTGTGGAAGTTACTTAAACTTTCTGAGATTTGCTTTCGTCATCGTTAAGTTGTCTAACATGTGAGACAAAGTTTTAATATGAAAATAAGTTAAATATGGGTAAAACCACCCAGTGTTTTAGCCCACAGCTATTGTTAGTTTCCTTTCAAGCTCTAAATGACTACACCTAACTAGTTTCCCAAAAAGTAGAGATTTCTAAGTGCTGCAATTAAACATAGTAATGATACTTGTGACACATTCATGTTTAATCTCTCAGGTGTGGCTTTCCTACTGGTCGATAATACATTTCCCCTTTAGAAAAATGCATGTAGAAGTAACAGGTCGTTTGGTCAGATTTGGTAAAACACAAATATCAATATACATATGTTTACCTACATACGAATATACAAATATACTTATATTTCATCATCGGTACTTGTGCACAGATTCTGAGCTATTGTTTTATTTTATGTGTTTAGTTTCATGGATTAAATAATGAAATGTTACAGAAATAGTAACTTCTTTTACATAAAAGTAATTAATATATTTAGAAGGTTGCCATATTCAATCTTTGGTTTCACCTTCCTGAAATTGGAAACACAATATTGTTTATAGAGGTCCTTCACTTCTAAAATTGCATTCTTGCATTTATTTTGGCCTTCAGGGAAAATGCAAGCACATTGATTTAACTTGGTGGAAGAGGACACAACATTTTTAATGTAATTTTTGTGTTAATGTAAATACACCCAGAGGACCAAGGGCTGATTCACATTTTAAATCAATTTGAATGGGCAAGATTCAAATTCTAAAAACATCTTTCATTACCCATGGGTAAAAATCCTTATTTAATATAAGTTTAAAAATGTGCATCTTAAAATATTTTAAACAACAACTGTGCTAAAAACAAAACAAACTAAAAACTTGTTATCACTTTAGTAATTTGTACAGTATATCAAACTCTCCCAAATTAAACTAAATTTGGTTTTGGCTTATCTGAAGTTTATATATTAATAAATTATTATACAAGTTTAACATAATTAACCCTGCAATAGCTGTTCTAAAATATTTAAATCAGCAGAGTATTAAACTCAATGGAAATGGTGATGAATAAAAAATGGCTTTAGAAAATTGTCTTTAATCGTTGGATTGATTTAGTGAAAATCTCTGCTTCTGATATAAATGAAAAAAGGAGGAAGTTAGTAAAATATTAATTGTTCAATATAGAAAAATATGTGAAAGCAATTTATAGCTGTTTCTTTGAACTATTTTTTTTCCACCTATGTTGGCCCGAATATTTGGGTTTTATATAGCCATTCATCGAGAAGACTTTTTGATATTTCGGTTTGTAGTTAGGCTATCAAGAGATTTCCTTGGCCTGAATAATTTTAAACTATAAATTTATTCTCAGTTGTGGTCTTTTTCATCATCTCCATTATCGAAACTAATTTTAACATTATTTGTTATAGGTTGTTTGTTACACATAGAATGATACTATGTTGGTAGAATACATCCATTATTAGTTTATAATCCCATGCAACACTGATGCAGATATAACTGTTCAGGACATAGAAAACTATCAGTGGATTTCACAATATGCATCATGTATAATGGACAAAGTTCTACAGAATTAAATAACATGTTTGAGCTTGACCTGCCAGTGCTATCTCGAGAAAATATCAACATACGATATTCCAAAACAGAGGTATTTGTGATAATTTGTCTTTATTGTTATTTGTGTTGCTATGCTGGCATTTTTTTTTTTTTCAGTGATTCACAATAAAGCTGATAGTGTGCATGTGAGCGGTCCTAAAATTAAAAAAAAAAAAAGCACCGTCATGTTTGAAAGTTCCTTTATAATCAGTAATAGACTTTTTTAATACGAAATAAAACTAATGTATAAATCTTGAAAATGACATCTGAAAAGAATGCAGATAGGCTGATGGAAAACGAATGGCATCTAATGTATTTTTCACATTGACTGTGGCAGTGATTTATTATGCTGTCTAAGATGCTAAATATATGTCATAAATCCCCCAACAGAAGTCCATTGTATTCATTCATCTCTTTTTCATGAGCCAACATTTCCTATTTCAATAAACTTTATCGTATGAAAAGAATCATTATTTTTTAAATGCCATTTAAATCCAGTGATTTTATACTTCATATAAAAACTCAATGAGAGCTTTTTTTAAACTTCAGTAGAGTGGGTACCCAACTGAAAATAAATGTTTTCATTCAAGATTTCCTCTTGAATGAGAGAAAAAAAAAAGTACAATGTATGGTAGCTGATTTCAACCTTCATGACACATGCACCTAACAGAAGCCAAAAGAAAATGAAAAATTAGTGTAGAATAGTATACAATATCTGTACATCATAGTTTTAAGTCTAATAATATGTTATTGTCTGTATATATTCTGACAGAATTATAAATTTTACTAACAATTTTATTAGTGACCATACTGCTAATATTTCAACTTGTTTTTCAATATTTCCAGTGAGGATTCTATTAAATAACATAAAAATGAAAACATTAATAAGCACAAAACAGAGTTTAGGGCCATGAATTTATTACTGTAGGTCCTCTTGTCTACTAATGAAAGGAAATAACTTTACATCAGAGAAAATGTAAAATAAGTTTTTGAGCTTAACTGGAGAGTTGTGCATACTGGGGAACTTATTATGTGATCTTTCTTTTTTTTTTTTCCCCTGGGGATAACTTCCTACAAGACAAAAGGAACTAATTATCACTGAATAACTGAATTCAAGGCTGTCCAGTAATGTCTGAACTTGTACTCGAATCTTTTATCCAAGAACATTGCCATCAGAAGTTTACATCATTTGTGCATTGTTGAGTTAAGCATTCTTCCAAAGAAGTCAGCTCAGCTTGTTGTATGACTATTAATGTAATTTATGCTATTATGCATAGTGACAATGTTTATGAAGCTTAAAAGCACTGTTTGTCTTAGAACTCATTTCAGATTTTGTAATGACATCATTTAATTTGGGAATGGTCTGATAACATGAGACATGGGAAAGAAAATGGATGTGGAGCAGAAAGAAATGTACAATAATTAAAAAAATGGAAGCATCACAATAAGATAGATGATTAGAGCAGGAATAGTGCAAAAAAAATTTAAAAAAGTCTTACTACAGAGTTTAGAAAGATAAATTTGAACTTGAATACTGAATTCTAAATTTCATATTAAAAATGTGTTATATTCCAGATTCCAGTATTCTTAACTGAAAACAGATGTAAAAAATTTAATTTTGAAATTAAATAACATCAAAGGTAGAATACTGTTTATGGCTTGATTCTTGAATGCAATAGAAATTTAGGGAGATTCCAGAACTGCAATGAAGTGCTTAGAGATGAGGGCTACCAGCAAAAGACACAAAACAAATTAATTGTGACTGAATGCATACTTTATAAGAATATTTAAAATGTTCAAACGAAAATATTTGTATCACTTCAACCTTGAGTATTTGACTTGGAATATGTTTTTAAAAGTATAACTAGTCTCCCAGAACATTTGTGAGTCTAATTTAACATAATATACTGCTTATCTGTGTTGTGCTTGCATTTACTGTGTTCTGTGGATTAGGAAATAGAGAATAATTTATATGGCATAGTCTCATATGTCAAAATGCTCACAATTGAAAAGGGAGAACAAATTGTGTATATAGAGCAGTACAACTGTATAACTACATTGCTTAATGTCTATTTTATAAGTAAGAAAATAAAATTTAATTACGTAGTGAGATTCATAATTACAATTGAATGACTCCATAGATAAAAGAGTATATAGATACATAGATTTATCTGGTAGAATGTCAATATGCAATAGCTATTTATTGAAGAAAAATTTCAAATAGGTGATTAGATGCCAACAAGGAACATTAATTGATATATAAGCATATTGATATATAAATATATTTTAATTCGATTTATTGGCATAGCTGGTTAATCATATTATGTAAGTTTCAGGTGTACAGTTTTATAATACGTCATCTGTGCATTACACTGCGTGCTCACCACCCAGTCTAGTCTCTTTCTGTGACCATATATTTGACTCCCTTTACCTTCTTCATCCTCCCGTCACCCCCTTTTTCTCTAGTAACCGCCATACTGTTTTCGGTGTCCATGAGTTTGTTTGTTTTGCTTATGTATGTGTTGCTTTCTGTTTTCTATCCCATATATGAGTGAAATCGTATGGTTTTTGTCATTTTTCCATCTTATTTCACTCAACATTATTGTATTTTCGAGATCCGTCCAAGTTGTTGCAAATGGCAATATTTTATCTTTTTTATGGTCATTGGATATATGTACCGTATCTTCTTTATCCAACCGGCTGTCGAAGGACACTTGAGTTGTCTTGGCCACTGTGAATAATGCTTCAATAAACATAAAGGTACATATGTCGTTACAAATAAGTGGTTTTAAATTTCGGGGGTAGATACCCAAAAGAGGGATTGCTGGTTCCTATGGTAGCTCTATTCTCAATTTTTTGAGGAGCCTCTATACTGTTTTCCATAGAGGCTGCACCAATTTACAATCTCACTAGCAGATTACAAGGGTTCCCTTTTTTTCACATTCTTTCCAACACTCGAAATTTCTTGTCTTACTGGTAATAGCCATTCAACAAGTGTGAGATGGTATCTCATTATGGTTTTAATTTGCATTTTCCAAATAACTAGAGAAGTTGAGCATCTTTTCATATGTCTGTTGGCTATTTGTATGTCTTCTTGGGAGAAGTATCTGTTCAAATAGAAATATATTGATATATAAGTAAATATGTATAATTGAAATAGAATATAGAAATACATATATAATAGACAAATGTATGTATAATAGATAAATAGCATTAAATTTACCAAGGTATTGTGTACTCTTCATTATGTGCAATAAAAATTTTATCTTCTAAGTAATGGTGTAACCATAATTAGTATCCCCTTTGAATGTTTTATGCTTAATCTATTTGTATAACATAAAATATTAGAACAGAAAAATAAATTATACTGGGGCCCATGTTTTATATATAGATGAACAGAGATTAAGCAAAGAAAATATTTTTAATAATTTCAAGAGGGATACCTAGTTGCAGAACTCTCACACAATATACTGCTACTTATGTATGTATCTGTATAAGAATGATGGATTTGATGATGATGACGATGATGATGATGATGATAGATAGATAGATAGATAGATAGATAGATAGATAGATAGATGATAGATAGATAGTAGATAGATAGATAAATATAGATAGATAGATGCTAGATACAAGATAGATGATAGATAGAGATAGTAGATAGAAGATAGATAGATGATAGATAGATGATTGATAGATAGATAGATAGATAGATAGATAGATAGATAGATAGATAGATAGATGATAGATAGATAGAGATAGAAGATAGATAGATAGATGATAGATAGATAGAGATAGACAGATATCTATGAATATTTTTCTTCAATTCGAGCCAGAAAAAGGAATCGTAGAATTAGATTATCTGCCCTGGCTTTTCCCACAAGGCTAGACTAAAGGATGACAACAGATTGAGTCTCACAAACTAGATCTTGGCCACCAGAATCAGACTCTGTCAGCTACTGTTCCAGAAAATTATAATCATCCAAGTTTAGATCCTACCTTCATCCAGTTACTGTAGTTAGAAAGCAAGCAACAGTACGGCTTCATTTTGGAATGAAATATTAGATAACATTGGAGGAATCTGACAATGACAGAAAAAAATAGTTATGATTGGTGCTACTACTTTTTGCTTTCCAGAAGAATAAACAGGCGCTAGGTATAAAAATAATTTATTCTCATTAGAGACATATTAACCTAATAGAAAATCCACATTTCAGAAAACCAAAGTCCTTAATCAATGTTTAACTATCAAAATCTACCTGCTTAAAATAATATTCTCTTAATGATACTAAATTTGATTTTCTAACTCTGTCTCTGTGTATTTCCATCAGTTTAGCCTTACTTTCCCTTCTTCCTAATAGATACCAAGTACGTCTAATCTATACTTTGAGATAAATATTATAAAATGAATAGAGCATTGTGGTAGGCTGAATACTGACCCCCAAGGATATCTACGTTCCAATCCCTGGGACCTATGAATATATCACCTGTATGATAAAAGAAAGCCTGCAAATATGATTAACAATCTTGGGATGAGGAGATCATCTAAATGAGCCTAAGGAAGATAGAAGGGTCAGCCAATAGTAAGAGATGTGACAAGAGAGGAAAGAGGCTGGAGAGATATGAGAAAGGGGCATGGAGCAGGGGATGCACATTGGTTGTCGAAGCTGGAAAAGGCAAGAACACATATTCTCTGAAGCCTCCAGAAGGAACCAGCTCTGCTGGCACCTCAAGTTTAGACTTTGGAACTCCAGTATGGTGAGGAAAAACATTTGTGTTGTTTTAAGCCACATAATCTGGGGCTTGTTTGTTTGTTTGTTTTATTTTGTTTTTGTTACAGTATCAGTAGAAAACTATTACAAGTGTTGACAAAAGAGATTCAGGGAGATAGGATTCTCTTCTTGGCTCAATGATTGAAGAACTCACTGGAAAGGAAATTATAATTGAAGAGTTCTTTGAATGGTTTATAAGATTTCATTGGATGGATATCAGTGGGGTTGTGTTCTTCTGTTCCTAAGACTGTAATAGTCAAAGACAGATGTGCGATATGATTTCAAATAATGAGAGATCTAAATCAACTATCACAGGGGGTTTAATACGCTGAGTCAATCAGTGTGTAAATAAATGAATACATAAGAATCTTGTCAAGAAATAAGAGAAGTATCTTGAAAAAGGCAATCGATACCATACTGTGAAGGTCTATGAATATTAGACTGCAGACAGAGATCATCATAAAGCACAAAAATCTCTGAAGATCATGAGAGTAGGATACTAAATATCAAGACCCATTTAATTACCGAAGTCATATGTGTGGGTCTTAGTTTCCTGATTTGTACACTGAGAAGATAGAACTAGATGTTAAGTATGATGTTATTTCATATAAAGTAAAAGAGAATGAAGATAATTTGGACATGAAAGTTTCACTCAGCTAATATTAATTAAAGAATGTGATAGACAGTATTTCTCAAACTTTAATGGGTACATATGGTTTATCTTGATATCTTCTGAATATGTGGGTTCTGAATTAAAGCAGTTGTGAAGTGTGGCTCGGACAATCTTTATTACTATAGAACTCCAAGTTCATGCCAAGAACGATGTTCAAAATACAGATTACCAGGCTTTCCCTCTTTAGTGTCTACTTCATCGCCCACTGTGAAAGCACTGAGCCTGCATTTTTAGTAAGTATTTCAGGAAATTCTTACAGTTCCAAGAAGTTTTGGATCATCACACTATAGCATTTAATTCAGAGTTTTGACCTACTAATTACTAATCAGGCAACATAAAAATAATGAAAAGCATTGAGATGTCTCATCTATTATCAGCATAGACACTAGGCAGTAACTAATCAAACTATATACACGCTAACAAAATTTACTGACCCTGCAACTTTTTGTTTACATTCAGGTCTAAGGAAAAAATTCAGTTAAAGGTAGCAAAAACATGAGAGGAAAACTGTCAGAAACTGCAAGAATAGCACAGCTGGAGCAAATATAGGTCACAACAGCGTTTTTAATGATTTTAAAATTGAGATATTAAACTTTTGATTAAACATTCAGATTCTTTGTGTATTTGTGCACATGTGCATGCATACACACACACACACACACACACACACACACACACACACACCCTCACTTCCACTCACTATTTTCAAAGATTTTAAATTTAGGGACAAAAGCAAAAAACCTGCAACTGACTATACTTTGTATATAGTGCTGAAGAACATATACTCATAGTTACTGATAAACATAAGAAAAAATTACTTTGGAAATAATTAGAATTCCAAAGTGTTCTTCGATATAGCCTGTTAATGGCGGTACCTATTTCCCTTTACTTTGTATTGTAAAGAATGCATAATATCCTATAGTTAACACAAATCTTTAGAATAGATGAGTACTGTTTCATATCTCCAGGCTCATAAGAGCGGACCTAATGTTGAGTGAGCGACTCATCCTTGGTTTAAACGCTGTTTTCTTCTTCCTGGGAATGATGATATGTGTCGCAAGCTTAAGAGGATAAGTTCTTAAAAGTACAGTTTTATTCGTGTCTATTGAAAAGTCGCTCTTTCTTTCTATTAGGAGTTAAAAGCAGAAACCTAAACTGTAGTTTTGTTTGGCCTAGGATTTTTAATCCAGAAGTGGTATTTTATAGATTATACTTTAAAATTATTTTAGGGCTGTATCAGTGTCTCTTGAGTGCTTTACTTACATTAAAGAAAAAAAATAACATAAAAAGCCTCCATAAGAACAGACAATTTCCTTTTCTTATACTTTGGTCTACTTCCAGATGCTTTAATGTCTTATAATATCAGTCCTGCTGTCCAAATCATGTCAGAATCTCAAATGGGCACATGGAGATAAATCATTTAAAGTAACTGTACCAAGAGCTCTTCTCCCTCACACAAAAATCCCTATGCTGCCAAATATTAAACTATTATAGTGACTTCCAGGCAGAGAAAAGCACATTTTTTAGATTTAATTATTCTTCATATTATCCTTGGCAACTTGGTAAGGAACAAGTGTTTTAAGAGCTCTATTCAAACAAGAATCTGTGTCAAAAAGATTAAGTTTACCAGCATTTTTAGCAGACAGAGGTATAACCGCATCTTAAACACCAGGTAATGCCCTGAACTCAATCATTCTGCCTTATAAGAAAAGAAACCAAGAACATAATTTTATACAGAGATATTACAGTGCACTATAAAGCGTCCTCCAAAGAATGATTTTATTTTTGAATAATGAAACACTGTAAGATATTTTTCATGGCACATTATCCCGTATGACAGATAATTATAGATCCCTCTAAACATAACAACAACCTTTCTCCGACAGTGAATAACTTAGGGTTTTTAGCAACTTGAGACTTAAGATGACAGAACAACTAAGGGTAATGAAGCAAGGCCACAGCTGTGATTTTAGAAGTAGCGGCTGTCATTCGTATTAACCAGCATACAGGGACATTCAGTCATTTTAGTGATTTGGACTATGTTCACGATTTTGTCTGTGTTCAGCCCTAATTGTGAAGCAATCTGATTTTTTTTCTTCATTCTTCATGGCCACAGAATGACCTTGTTAGTGTTCTGTGAAATGCTAATGTTAAACAGGAGAACACAAAAGTCTAGCTGTGTCCCCAGACCAGCTTCTAACAACACCCAGGCCATAGTGCCAGGACCTTTTCTAGCTGTCAGGGGCCACACTTGTCTTTTTCAGTTTTTTCAGTGAATAATTACATGTGCGTTCCTAGAATGAATCCCATGTGTTCATGATGTATTATTCTTCTGTATGCTCCACTCTATCTCTTTTGCTAATTTCCTTTTTTAATATTCATTTGTTTCATGAGAAAGTTTAGATGGTAAATTGGTTTTCTTGTAAAATTCTTTTCTAGTGTTGAAAGGCACATTTATACTGATTTCCTAAAATAAGTTGCGAACCATCCCCAATTTGTAGCCTATTAAACAATCATGTAGGTTTATATTTACTTACCAGAAGTGGTATTTTATAGATTATACTTTAAAAATATTTTAGGGCCGTATCAGTGTCTCTTCTTGAGTGCTTTACTTACATTAAAGAAAAAAAAAAAGCATAAAAGCTCCATAAGAACATACAGTTTTCTTTCAAATAGGGAAAATATTCAACAATGAATCTAGCTGGGCTTTTGTTTTACTTTGTGAGAATCTTTTATAATATGCATTGACCTTTTTTTTTTTTTTATAAGATTGTGTCTTTATCTGGTTTTTGTTGTTATTGTTGTTTGCTTTAATTATTTTTTCCCAAGGATTTGTCCATATTATTATCATTGTTAAGTCATTGGTATAATACTTTTTATAATACTTTATAGTGTTTAATATTTGCAAGTTCTGTAGTAGTATCTACTTTTATTACATATTTTGGTAATTAAGTGTTCTCTTTGTTTTTCTAGATCAGCCTTACTATAAGTATATGGTTTTATTTACCTTTAAAAAATAATTGGCTTTGCTGTTTTATTTTTTATTGTATATTTCTTTTTTATGTCTTTCTTCTTTTACTTTTATTATTTTCTTAATTCTCATTTTTTGGTGTTTGATTTGTTCTTTTCTTGATTTCTCAGATGAAAGAATAAATAATTTTCCATTTTGTTGTCCTCGATATGTCTAGTTAATGCTACAAATTTATTTGTGACCTCTTAGCTAGAAAGATACTGAAAATTTAAATCTATAGGCACCAAGTAATTTTAATTTTCTAGTGTATTTAACCCTATATGATTGTGAGGAACATGAAGTTTCTTTTAGTTAACTTTATATGATATGTGTTTGCATAGAATTTTATCATTTTCTGCATATTTAAGATGTGTCTGTAGTAAACAGTATTTATTTGAATTTTCTTTATATTTGTTCTCTATTTTTTTAGTTTGTCATTTATTACAATGGTTAATTTATTCAGATTTAATTTAATTATTACATATTCAATTTTATATAAACCATCCCATTACATTACTTTTTTTCTCTTAAGCTTACTTATTTTCTCTGTTCCATATGCTTTTTTTTTTTTTTTTTTGCATTTTCAATCTAATGATCTTTGTTTTTAGCTTATTTTCTTTCTGTTCTTTAAAATTATTTCTGCATTTTTTGGTTTTCCTAGATATAGCAACATATATCCTTGACTCATTTTATTCTAATATGAATTAGTAAAACCTCCTCCTCAATAATGTTAGGATGGAATAATTATAAATATAGTATACTTAACTCTTTTACCTTCTGCTTCATTTTTGTCTTGCATTTTAATTCTTTATATTTTTAAACCTTAAAAGACAGAACTAGTATTATTACAATCAGTATTCAGTTCATTTATATTTATCAACATAGTTACTCTTTCCATTGCTTTTCATTTATTTGTAAAATTTTGTGTTTTCTGCAATAACCTTATTTTTTTTCCTTCTGGAAAAATTGTTTTAATAAATTTTATAAAACATTATTTGTCTACAGCCATGCCCCCTGAACAAGCCCGATCCCTTCTGATCTCAGAAGCTAAGCAGGGTTGGGCCTGGTTAGTACTTGGATGGGAGACCACCTAGGAAGACCAGGTGCTGTAGGCATAAAAATAAAAAATAAGGATTGTAAACTGACAAAGTCCTTGCAATGTGTGAGGTCAACCAAGGATTGCCTTGGCTTAAAAAAAAAAAAAAAAGAATGTTTTCTGGCAATTAAATATTTATCTTATTTGCGAACATTTTTAATTTGTCTTCAATTTTGAAGGATTGTTTTGAATGGGAGTTTTGCTGAATACTGAGTATAGATAATTAGTTATTTTCATTTATCTCTTTTAAACATTTTACTTATGTAACTTTCTGTGTTTTCATTTCAAAATCAGACCTCATTCTGCTTGTGCTTCCTTTTAGGTCTATATATCTTTCTTCTTATTCACCTCTCTACCCTCTGGCTTCCAATTTCATTTTAGGATTTTTTCTTTGTCTTTGTTTTTGCTTTAACAAGTCAAGGACATATTAAGGTATATCTCATGCTTTTTTCCTTCAGAATTCATCATTGTGTTTTATGTAATTTACTGAGTCTATGAATATCTTTATAAATTTGGGAAATTTCTTAATAACTGCCATCATGTTAATTACTTTGCAATAGTCTCTCTTTTCTTCTAGGCCACCAATTATACATATCTTAGGTCTTTTTCTATTAGTGTCTAGTAGTCTTTTTTTTTTTTTTCATTTAATTCTCTTCGTGTGCTTCAATTTTGTTAAATTTTATCAATGTACTTCCCCATTCAGTAGTCCCTTCTTGTATTTTTCTGTCACCTGCTATTAAAACCCACTAATGATGTGCAAGTTTATATGAGTTATCATTAAGTCCCAGCATTGATATTTGAATAGTTTTTTCAGTAACAGTCTTCTATTAAATTCTTTATCTTTCATTCTATTTTTCTATGTTTATTTTTCTTTTCTTGAAGTTAATAATATCAGAGATTTTACAACTGTTTTTCAGGTAACTTCAATATCTGGATATCTGGATCCCCTGTTGGTCTGCACTCTCCCTTCTCCTCCCTTCCTCTCCCCTCCCCCCCCCTCCCGTCTGTCTGTCTGTCTGTCTCTCTCTCTCTCTCACCTTGATTATCAGATATGTACTTCTGCCTGCCGGTGTTCATATAAATATTTTAAGCATTCTCGGACATTAGATTTTTTTTTTAATGCAATGCTCCAGAGGGCTCATCATGCCCTGTTCCTGTGTGCAATAATAGTCAACATAATTCAATCACACAGGATGTGCTAGATTAAAAAAAAAAAAAAAAGCCCACACATAAAAGCTCTTATTAAGCCCCCTGTTCACCTTGGATCCCAGAGTTGTCCACAATGAGCCTGGAGTATTTGCTAGAGCCTTTTATCTTATATGTCCCTCAGTTCATTGTTATTTCATACTCTTGCAGAAAATCATTGCTGTTTTCGGAAGCTTTTTCTGTATTTCCACCACCACCAACCCCATAGAGCCCCAGTATATGTTAAACGTTCTTAGAGGAAAATGATCATGTGCTTGAGATGCTCAGATCTCCATCAAAAGCTCTCGATCTGACTGTCTCACTACAACTAGCCTCTGACTGTTTTGTACTGAGCTTCCTCAGTGACCCATCCCTGTTCACTACAACTAGCCTCTGACTGTTTTGTACTGAGCCTCCTCAGTCACCCATCCCTGTTCAGAATTAGCAAACATGCCTGGAAGCATAAGCAGTTAGAGGAGGTCAGCTTCTTTCTCTGAGGTTCTTCCTTCTTCAGAATTTTAGCCGCACTAGGTCTTGATAAGCTGTGTTTTGATAAGCAATTTCTATATGTCATCTGGTTTTGCTAGCTTTTTCCAGGTGGGAGCACTTATCTGGTACCCGATATTCCACCCAGAAGCAAAATGCATGTGGTATCTTTTTGTTAAGGAGGGACAATGTGGCAGACTTGAATCGCTGATAGGTAGTTGATAGTACAATATTTTCTACCTGTTTAATAATTCTCACCTCTACTCTCCATTTTTTGATTGAAGCTCAGACTAGTGTAATCCAAGTTCTTCTGGCCATGAAAGTATCACAGACACAGGAATATATTTTTTGATAGGATCATAGCATGATTTTTTTCACTGACTGTTGCAAATTTAATTTTGAGTGAAATAATTCTAATTAGATTAAATTTATAATATAAATAATATATGAATATTAGGGAGAAAATGTAATAATGAAGACAGCAGTGATGATCTCAATGATCATAATTTATTAATATCTAGAATGGTCCAGGTAATGTGCGTATTCCTTTGTTTGGATTATTTTGCTTATTTGGTATAGCATCACTTTAAGGTACATACTGTTATTCACACTTCTAAATGTTGAGACTGATAGATAATTTAATTCCCATAAATATAGAATCACTAAATAGTCTTATTTCAGATAGCACCCAAGCAGTCTAATTTTATGCATTTTTAACATCAGACTGTACCAATAAAAACAGAGGATCACTCTCTAACCAAGGAAAAGAACACTGTTTGGGGTATATTTTTCTACATTTATAGAAGACTTTAATAAGATGCCTGAATTTAGCAATTTTATTCTATGTAAAAACACACAGATGGCTTCCTTTGCGTGCTCTTGAGCAGAAGCTAACTTCAGGGGAAAATGGTAAATGATTGAAGTAACACTCTCACCTCAGGGATAGAAAAGTGCACATTCTAAAGAGGAAGATTCATGGAAAAAAAAAAGGAGTCCAATTTAAATTAAAAGGATACAACTACTTTGAAGAATATTCAAAATTCAACTTTAACTCTTACTAGATAATTACTCAAAATACTCAAAATCTAGGGATTTGAGAAACTTCAGAGCATCCTGACCTTTGTAGTAAACAGCGAGAAATAAACCATTCTACTTTTGATATATGTCAGTCAATATTTTGTGCTTTTGTTCAGGGGTACCATAATTCATGTTACAGAGAGTACATGTCATGCACTGCAAACTTCCAAATATTCACACAGTGTAGGAATGTTTTGCATGCATTTATTTGTCAGACCGATATTCTTTCATAAAATTCTCAACAATTATTTGAAATCTGATGTTATATTTCTGTAAAAATTGTTTGATAGCCTCCTATATTTTCATTTAAAAAGAATTGATTGACACCCAGTCGCAATCTTTTTTCCAAAAATTACTAGTTATGTTGTGATATTCTTTAAAAATACCACTTCCCATCTAAGAATTCTTTTATATTATTATTCTTGAAAAATTATTTTAAATAGCACTTTAAAAAAGGCATCTGAAAGTCACATCCCAGAATGTTTGATAAGATAAAATAATTTTTAAAATAATAATTTGAAACGTAATGCACAATGATCTAAATATGAAGAATACCTCCTTTTTTGTATCAAAAGTTCCCTTCATTTCATTATTCACGAAAGATCTGAATAAATGCAAAGATATCTCATCTTTGACAGAGCGGAGGTCCACCTTTCAGCTCCAGGGCCCTAGATCCTATTAAGAAGGAAATGCAAGCACAGAAAGTTCATTCTTGTCTTATCTTGGAGAGCAGCTTTGCAATTTTTCTGGTACTTTGAATATTCTAAAGGATTATACTGAAGATGGGATTTTCTCAGATGGTTATTTGTACTGTTTTCCTTGGACACACTAATATACAAACCAGAGCAACTTTAGAATATTGGTTTCTCTTATCAGTCAGCATCTCTATTTATGACTTACTGTAATGATTTTTAGAAGTTTTCATTTGTGATAGAAAGGATTTTTCTATCTCTTCTGTGGTAAGCTACCTGCAATTCTCTAGTGTTAGTTAAACTTAGTTTAATGGATTATAAAATAAAATACAATCATTTCTGGGTAAAAAATATTTTCCTATTTCTTTAAAAAACAGTTCTACTGTTTTAGGTCCTCTAGCTATCTGTTGCAATAACAGTCACAGAAAAAATGTTTTGTCCCAAAGAGCAAAACTTACCTTAATATTTACAACAGAAAAAATACAAAAGGTCCCCCAAAAAGCTATAATACTGCAATATTGGTGGTGAGAAAAAAAAATAATTGGTTCCCTTGAAAGCCTTATCAAACCACAAATATTAGCTCACATAAAATAGTCCAATTAGGTCAAGATTCAGAAAAGAAACATTTTCTCAAAGGCATTTTTGTAGTGAAGATAAAGTCAGTAAAATAATAATCTTTACTATTATTAACATTGTAAGCCACAATCACTAAGATCAGAGAATGTTTCTCCTTAAAAGGAAGGCAAAGATACATTTAAGGTTTTTCCCTAAACTTGTCTGTTAAAAATTAGCCTTTTTGTTTTATTACAATTTACTTTTTCCGTTAATCAGCTATGTGATTTTCATTGCATTTTTTTTTAGCATGAGAATGAGTAAAATCTGAGTTTCAGAACCTTCGACACATACAAATGTGGCACTCAAAATTTATTTATTAAAGATGATATTTATCAGAGGTATTCTTTCAGAGAGCCATATAAAATTAACCAAATGCTCCTAGTGTAATAAATGCCATAACATATAGAATTGCTTTTGAAATAGATAAAATAGTTTTTGTGTTTTTAACTTGTTTTGTATTACATGAATTTGAACTGCGTGAAGCTCCTGTTTACTTCTCAACATAGCAGCTGCCTCTAAATCACTTTTCTTGCTTGTTAGCTGTGCAAAAAAGCATCATTCCTGGCAGCAGATACAGGCAGCTGGTCTAAGGATATTAAATCTGATGTATCATACGTGAACTTAACTTTTTTGGATAAAAAGCATATTAAGAACTAGCCATTCTATTTAAAGAGGGAAAGGATCATACTCATTGCTTTAAAGTCTATATGTATGTGTGAATGCATATGTATCATAAATACTAAAGATGAATTTTGTTTTTGTGAAGAATAAAAAGAATGTTATTGAAGTATATAGCTTAGTTTATTTTTAACACTTTTAAAAACTTAATTTTATCAATAATATAGATTTCTCAAGACTCATTGCACAAGTATTGTCCAAGAAAACAGTTATTTCTCACATATTCCTCACATAAAATTTGCAATTTTATGAAAGCTCAGACAGTAGATAAAAAATAAGTTCCCTATGTGCTTGTAAGAGGCAATGAATAAAAACAAGAAAATAAAATAAATTTTTGACATTTTAAAGAATCAGAAAAGCGAGGTTTTCTTAATTATTAAATACAACATATATTCAATAAATACATGATGTTATTTTAACTTTAGGATATTAGCGTAGGTTATTTTTTCCTTCAGTAAACGATATTCTACGAGGTCTTAAAATGATAATTTTAAGTCTTTAAAGATAATACAAACCATTAAAAAAAGAAAATTTTTTTGTTTCATGAATATTTTTTATACAAAAAGAATGATTTAAGTTAAGATGGCTCTTTATACAATACTTATTGCATAATTAGTATTTTAGCCACTGAACATTATCAGGAAGTAACAGAGATGAATATATACAATTATTATAATCAACATTTATTAATTCCTGAGAAATATTATACTTTTAAACTAGGTTAATTAGGTGAATACTATACTTCTAAGCTAGGTTATATTTTAGAAAATAGTTTTATATCATATTATTGATTTGCTCACAAGTGGTTTTTAACTTTCAGAAAATAAAATTTTTCTGTTAATTTTAACTGATTGTTTTCTTCTGTGTAAAATTATAATCATAATAGTTAACAATGTCATAATCTAAACTTGTAACAGTCATTAATATTTTATATATTTTTATTAATTTTTTTTGAGATGCACAGTTTTTTGTCAGACTAGAAATGTCCACGTGTGGAGATAGCATATTTTTATTCAAGTATAACTTCTTATTCTTCTTATATTTAAGTAGACATATCACTACATGTACGTTACAATTCCTTAAGTTTGTTACATTAAAACTACTGTTCTGGGGAAAATCTATTTGCAGCAGTCAATTAAATAAGAAGAATACTTGCCACGTATCTTCAACTTTTGATAATATGAAAAAGAAATTATGGAATTGAAGGCAGTGACTTTTGAGCTTTACTGACACTCATGTAGAACAGAAAATTTAAAGAGCACATTTCTCTGCAGCACATGGATGTATAGAATATATTAATTGAGAGGTCCTCGGTTGGGTATTTAAAATAGATTTTGGCTCTCCATAAGAAATGGTCATTGACAAAATTTCTTTTAAAGAAATTTCTACCCATTCATAACAAAATTACTTGTGTCATCTGGTTTCAAAGATTTTATTTCTAGGTTTTTTTTAATTCAAAAATATTGTTAATTTTAGAAAATAGCATGTGACAAAAGGTAAGGTATAGAATAATTGGAATAAGATATCTGAAGCGTTGAAGGCCTACATTTTATAAGTGATGTTATGATGATTATTGATTTGCATATATTTCTGAATGCCTCAGATGAGTCTAGATTGCAGATAAAAACCAACAGTGATGACAACAACAATAACATCTTAGCTTTTAAAACTCTCGAATCTACGTAGTGTTAATTACATTAATCTCTATACTGCATTCAAGCCCTAAAACAGAAATTCTAAGACAAGAAAACAGAAGCCATCTCACAACTCACTTCCTACTTACAAGGCTCAGACCAGTCACAAAGTTTTAAAACTATATTTATCCTTGCACAGTGGAAAAAAGTAGGATCTAGGGAATACATAGTTAGGTGTGCCTTTGCTCATCCGGTCTATGATCAAGACTCCGTAGATATCCATGAGGAGTGAAACGTAAGAGTCAGACCCAGTTTCAGCAATACTGAAAGAGTTGATAAAACAATCACATGGTTACATCCTCAACTCTTTCTAGCTTAGGACAGGAGTTTTACACTTGTATTTTACTTGAAGAAAGTTGAAGTTGGAAGCATTGAATATTGGCCACCTCTTTGTGTGGGTTATCAATTTGGATGGAGTGAGGAAACAAATGGACAGTGTGAAGATACTGTTCATTTATAACTTTGGACATCATTAAGATGTCTAAGAAATTGCTACTCTACACTTTTAGCTGGTACTGTAACTTTCTGGCATAGACCAATGATGTCTATAATATTGCAAATTGTTCCTGATCTATTTTAGGGGAATACATTTTTTTTTTTTTTGGTAGGGGTTCAAAGAAAAGCATTGAAAAAGAGCTGGACTTTTAGGTTATACTACAAGTATAACATAAATAATAATAGGAACATTAATTGAGAGCTTACTGTATAATAAACATCACATTCTGAGTAACGTAATCACCCCCAGACTTCTTTCTATAATGGAACATGTACTGTTTTATCTCAATTTTAGATATAATGAAATTAAAGTTTATAGTGTTTATAAGTTTCTAATAACCACAATCTAATAAAACAAGAGCAGGATTCAAACTAAGAAAATCTGAAATGGCAACTCACACTTTTTAAGTAATGGCAAATAATTGAAGATCAAACAAGATCAAATAATGTTAGTACCTTGATAACATTTTTTTACATATCACAATAATGTTTAACTGTTTCCATTTATTTTGCATAAAAAATATGCATTAGTATCTGACAAACAAGACTCAGGCCATGTAGTTGTTGGGTAACTTTTCTTTGTTTACCTAAGTTATTTAAAAATGTATTTATACCATAATTTGGATTATTATTATAATAAAGCCATATATTTGTCAAAAGACAAAAATTAAAGTAAAATAAACAAAAACGTATTTATTCAAATAGGTTTTACTGCATTCTCAGAGAAAAACTTAGGAAAGCCTCATGGATTTTTAGGATTCTTTTCTGTAATCAAGACTGCTCTATCTACCTTCAGTCATTAAATGTTTTAATTTCATTATTAGAATGTCCACTCCCATGCAAAAGGGTTAGCCTGTCCCTCATGGGTCATCTGTGGTCGCAGACAGGGATGTGGTCGGCCTTTCATTTCCATCTAGTGTCCTCTGTCATCTTTCCTTTCTGGGTCTGGTTTCTGACTGTACTGGTGTTGGTGTGCAGAGAGAAAGGAGATTTAAGACGAGCATAAAAGTTACTTTTAGCAAGCACTATTTCCACATTGGCTAGAAAACTCTGGGCCCAGAAGTATTTAAATCTTTCCCTTTTGAGTGTGCAATAATGGCTTTTTAGGAATTGGTCACTACCCAAGTCCTCTTAGCTGCATTTCACTTAAAGGATGCAGTCAACTCTGGCTAGCAGCTCCCCATCAAATTCTGTTTTCCTTCACTTGTCCACTTCATCTAAATTTTTTATTGGGGTTCACAGGCTGTCTTTTGACTTGGCCTACATTGAGCACCAAGGGAATGCTCCCTGAATATCCTTTGCCCAAATGCTATCAGAAAATTTTGCAATAGCTCTTCTTTGCTTATCAACCAAATCCACTAGCAGGTGAGCTCTTGTTCACTCAGTATCCTGTGTTGGAGTCAGACATCTGCCACCTGTGACCCTCCAACTTGACTTTCTGAATGATCCATAGATGCTGTTCTTATTTGGCGAGAAGTGAGGTGAAGGCACCCCGAAATCCTCCTACTTAATGGGGGTTTGAGATTTATAGTTAGAACTCTAGAAGATCTTTCCAAAAAATTCTTTCTCAATAATCCTCTGTCAGCCTCACAAACACGAGCTATTTATGTCCTCCATGTGGCCTAAACTTTTTTAAGAGTTATGTTATCAATCGCTGTTCATTTACTGTACTTATAAGATGTCTTCATCCCTCAACCAAAACTGAGACAGAAAGAACCTCATTTAAATATCCGGCTTCTCATGTCCTTGAGTTTGTAATCACTTCTTACTCTGTTCTTCTTCCTCTTGCTCAATAACAGGAACGACAAAGATGTCGTCACATAAATATGTACATTCTTCCATGAGAAGACATCTTCATATAAAAGAGCAAAGATCTAGCCATTTCATAGAGACCTGAAGGCAAAATAAATCAGTGTTCCGTAAGCACTAATTACTTGTTGCTAGAATAAGAAACATAAGAAGAAAGTGGTAAGGAAATACATTAAAAAAGTAGGTATGGACCAGGTAGGAGAGGGCTATATATGTGACGTCATCCATAGAGAATTTAACGGTGGAGTGTTATATTATTATAGTTTTATTATTTAAACTATCTGAGAGTATAATGGATAATAATATTATAAGAGGGCATACTGGAAGTAGGGGAAAATGCAAAGCAAGAATCATAGTTTTTCTAGTTGAAAAACTATGAGAGACTGAATTTCAGTGGTTGCAGATGGTTGAGAAAGAAAAGAAATATTGAGAACTATTAGGAATGTCAATTTTGCAAGTTTTCAAAACAAATTAGGTATCTTTGGTGTTAGATAAAAATCATGTAGTAATTTAGTTAATACGTACTAAATATTAGCTAATTTAGTTAATATGTGTGATATGTACTAACATACACTTTTCATGAAATATACAAGAAGCCACTCTTCTCCCATTTTATTTTTTTAAGGGTAACACTACCCTTCATGTTATAACAAAAATACTTGAAATGATTATGAGTCCCTTCGATAGGGATTGTAGCAGATGTCGTGAATGCCGCCTCCCATCACCCACCCACACCGCCATATCCCATAGCCTAAATTTACCTGCAGCAGCTTTGTGTCCAGCGGAGCTTGATCCACCTCGATGGACTAAGCTCCTGGACCAGTGGAGTAGGGTGCTGAGACACAGTGGAAAGTTAATGTCTCTCGGGTCCCCGTGGATAAAAATTATAGTGCTCATTCTTGGAAACCGCTCAGCAGGATTGAGATCATACACCCAGCGCAGTGACTCCTGAATCAATGCATTCTTTGTTAGCTTCCCCTGTCTTGTCTCACTTCTCAAATTCCTCATTTTCTCTACTTGGCATCATCAGCCAACTAAATTACCTTCACCCAAGTCCTTTTCTTGGGGTTTATTTGGGGGAAATTCCAAATGAAGATCGGCATTCATTTTCATTTCCCTTGCTATAATTATAAGATTCCTTGATAGGCAAAGAAATAATACAAGACATACAAGTTATTTTGCAAAATACTTGATTAAAATGTCTATAGAACTCTAAAAAAGTTATTTGATTTAGACTTATAAGTCAGTTTGTCCAGTAGTAACCTGACACAGTAACTTGCCATTTAAGATTACTTTTCATTATTTCTGAAATCGCCTCTCATGCTTGCCTTTTTAATATTAACTATAATAACATTCTCTGCAATGTCTTTGTTTTTGAAAAGTTAGGGTTAATATTATGAAACAAATGAAGACATTAATTTGATGACTGAATATAAAACACAGCTATCTGAAATATTCCTTATCTAGGCACTTTAGCAATATACATACTAATTCAATAACATTGTTAATATTGCATTTTTATTTTATTTAGTCTGCTATTAGTATGGTCTGTAAGTTTATCTCACAAAAAATATTACGGTGTGATGCATACTTTAAAATGGCACAAAAATGTAACCAAGAAAATATTAATTTGACTTTTAAGGATGATTGTTAGAATTATAATGATATTTATATTTCTGAAACCTACCAAAAATTTTGAAGGAGACTTTTATAACCAGTTTAGTACAAAGTTTTATTCAAACTTAAGTTTCAACAATTGTTATTAAGAGCTACTAGGAACCAGGATGGCCAAGAAAACTATTTCTATATATATATTGCAGATCATCCTTTTCTCTGCTTCTATGCACAGTAACAATTCATTTATAGTTGCAAAATTTTATTTTTATTGCCGTTCAGAGCTTTTTTGTATTGTTTTTCTTTTTTTTTTTTTAGTATGAATTCTTTTCTGTGTCTTCTCATCTTCTTACTTGTACGAGGAATTGTTGAAACAAATGCTTCTTGCTTCCATTAAAAATAAAATAAATGGGCCAGTTTGCTGGGTTAATATAAAATCAATTATTATTTATATGAACTCTGTTACTAAGTAACTGCTTTGCTGTGTAAACGATTTACAAACTTGTCGATGAAAGAGAACAATTCATTAAATCAACTATTAAGATTAAATTTATCATTTTTATTTTGTTTTAATGGCTGATTTTAGAAAATTTCCCCATTAAAAGAATCTTTACTCTCCTTTATTATATGGCCCAGAATGTTGGAGTTTTAAAGCTGTATTTGCATAAACCTAAGCACGGTTGCCTTCATGTGTTTTCCAAAAGCTTCTCAATAATATTGTTTTTCATTTCTTCTTCTATGGGGATGCTGCAGAGACGTGATGAAGCCGAAAGGAAATAATTTGTTTGCCAGGCCACATTCCAATCTAATTATGCCCACCTGGTACAAAGGAACTCTACACATGTGCTAAAAGTAGTGAAATGAATATGCTGTCTTTTTTTAATGCAATCAACAGTGATGTGGAAATGTGATTTTTTTTTTGCTTGCTGCTAAGTTATATTAAATGCAATTGAAAAAACTAACAACAAGGTTTTCGAGGATCATAAAGGGGAAGATTAAATCCCCAAATATGGCAAATTTTTTATAAAGTCTATTAAGCATTCTAAATTTAGAAAGACACATCTTTGGCATATGGAAAGAGACAAAGTGCTAAATTATTCCAAAAGGAAGTTTATAATTTTCTAGGATGATATACGGTGAACCAGTCAAGAAGATATGTGTATTTTTTAAAAGGCTCACTTCAGATGTTATTCACTTGATGGATAAAAAGCCCAGTATTTTTCATCAGCATGCTAGATGTCAATTCTACCTTTTGCTTGGGACGTTATTTCACCTGAAAGCTGTTCTATGGCACACAGACATCTGTGTTGTACCTCGGATTCAGAGTCCAAGTGGTCTGGCAGGCATTCAAAATGATTAGCAATAGAAAACCTCATTTGGAAGAGAGAAACATTAATGGAGACTCAAGTTCAGTGTCTTTGTGTCTAAACTGCAAAGGAAAAAGGTCTCATTTTTAAACATAACAAGGACATATCTTATGAGAAAAGATTGATGGTCTTGATGCATTTGTTAAGGAATAAGAACTCTTCGTTCGTGCTCTTAAATGTGGGCATCTAAAGATCTTTTCAGTAGGACCATTATATTGCTTTATAGACTTTCTCTTACTGTCACCCATATATTTCACATCATTATATTTTATTTACTTAACATTTCTAAAGCCTATTTTGAAAGTTTTTAGCATTTTATTATTGTCCCATTTTTCTGTTGTTTCAGTTTTCCAGTCACAGAATTGTCCCCAGCCTATTAGACTTGCACATTTAAGTTCTGCTTACCGTCTGCGGTTATAACTAGTCTAAAAGTCTCCTGAGATCTCACTGTGATAACCATTGATCCAATCATTGTCTATTATTTTATGATTTCTTCCAGTGCATATTTTCTGAGGGTGTAATTTCTGTGATGCTTTCCTGGCAGACTATACTGCTCAAAAATATGCAGCACCGCATTCCATGAGATTATAATACATACCAATCATTCATCTCAGGCATCACTAGATGACTTGCTCTTGGAAGTGAATTATGACATTTGTCACTTCTGAATAGATCCAGTTCATGGCTGACATGTTTTCCTTCTGCTCTGCCTTGGTGATAAGAAAATGCTCTGAAGACAGCTGCCCCATGGGCCTGGGTCCTGGAAAGACACAGTGGAGAAGAAACCCATAGCCAGATTTCTATGAACATGTAGAGTGGATGAGAATAACCATGACTATGAGTACTGAAATTTCGACTTATTTCATAGTGCAGCATAAACTGTCCTATTATGCCAGAAATGAGGTTCACTGTTTTAAGAGTGAAACAGTGGTGGGAGGTGATCTTCTTTGGTAAGCAGGGTGATGCGGCAGAAAACACTCGTAGTCAAATCCTGCCTACACTTTTTGAAAATGATTTAGTCTTAAAAAATCACGTTATTCTGTTGGCCTTAGGATTTCGTACCTGAGTAAAATTTATAATAATCGATATCAGTGGTCCTACAGAAATATTAATTTCCTTCCCAGACCCAATTTTATTCATTTTAGTATGTGATTACACAATTATTTTAGCTGGTAGAAATCTCATACATGAGAAATCTAGCCTGTTGAGTGCCAATTCAGAGTAAATATGAGAGAAGGATTTTTTTCTTCCTTATTCGTATGCCCTGTTCTGTATAGTTCATGGAAAGGAAATTAGACTAAAAAATTCTGGCTATTATTTATAGTGTTATAACTGTGACATCACGCACAGCATTTATTGGCTTTTCATAGCAGAGCCTTAGAGCAAGAAACAGAAAGGCTGATTGAATTCAGTTATGATGACAACCTCATTGGCACTCAGCGATATTAAGGGAAATAGCAATAAATGAATATAAATATGAGAACATGAAAACAAATGGCTCATTTGAAGAAAAGACAAGATCACTGAAAAAAAGCATCACTGAGGCAAGAGAGGCGATATTGATTTGTTTAATATTTTCAAATTAACAGCATCAGAGGAAAGGAACATAATATTGCAAAAGATTGCAGTAAAATAATTTTCGAACCCTAATAAACACTCTTTAAGAAAAGTGCTTATTTCAACAAGAAACTGCTTCTATCTTTCTTTCGTCGATGCTACTAGAAGACAAAAAACTAATGACAGCTCGACTTCCTCTTAAGTCAGGCCAGTCCTA
This sequence comes from Pteropus vampyrus, assembly GCF_000151845.1. Classification (NCBI taxonomy): domain Eukaryota; kingdom Metazoa; phylum Chordata; class Mammalia; order Chiroptera; family Pteropodidae; genus Pteropus; species Pteropus vampyrus. Next base: position 3,549,445 of record NW_011888854.1, read on the forward strand.
ACCTTCTTGATAATTTTTAAAGGACTATGCCTAAAATAAGCTCAGCTTCTTTCTTTTTCTTTTCTTTCTTTTTTTTTTTTTTTTTTGTATTAGAGCACTGCTCACTTTGCTTTCAGCTGATATGTAGAATTTATATGATTTTACATATTGGTGAAGAGATGGTGTTTCTGGCAATAGAATAAATTCAATTTTGCCTTCATTTATTTCTCACCCTCACATCAGTAGTATGTTTTGTTTTAACATTTTTTTTTAACTAATGAAGCGATATCTGTTCTAACTTCCTAATAATTTATAGTTTAAATGCTAATATGCATTTAAATATTCATCTGTTAGGAAGATGAATACCTTGTCATGAATTTTATTTTAATTTGAAATTTTTTGATATTACACAGAAAAAAGAAAAAAAAAAAAAGTTGTTAGTAAAAAAGAACCCTATAAGCAAAAGCACCCCCTACATAATGCATACAACATGCAATGCTATTCACTAAATGCCTAAATACTAAAGTGGTAGAAATTGTTTATTAGTACCTATGCAAACTTCTAAATCCAACAAAACGTTAGACCTTGTGCTTATGATTTTCTATTGTAACATAATGAAACACATTTTATACAAAAATATAAGTGGTTACTTTCATCGGCTTTAGAACCATGAGCTGGGAGTGACTGAGAGTAGGTGAAAATTCCTCTGATGTGCCTGACAAGAAAGAAGGCTATTGGAGCAATTATCACCAAAAATGAAATTGAGTTCCCTAAAACACTCTGGGACAGCTGTTTACCTATCGATGGGCATTCGAGTTGTTCAGATTATTTCCACCTACATTTAAACCTGTTCAATGTATATATTTGTATAGTGTGATATGACTTCTTTAAAATAGTTTCCTAACTGGCATCTAGTTAATAGAGATCAGGGATGCTACTAAGCATCCTCTAAAGCAAAGGATGGTTCCTCACAGCAAAGAAATACCTGGCGTGAGTGCCCAGGTTGGGAGACTGGATTAAGGCAACGTCCACTGACTGCAAAAGGGCTCGTCTGAGGTTAAGGATGACAAAACTAGAGTTAGGTAAATGATAACAAAACCAGAGTTAGAAAAATCATACCTTTTGTTTTGTTTTGTGGTTTGGAAAGCTGGAATTACATAATGGAATATCTAGAGAATGTTGGAATTACCCGTTAGAAGAACAGGGATTTAAATATTTATGCAATGCATGATTATAGTGATTGGAATGGAATCTCCATTACATAAAGAGGGAAGTGAAGGCAGGAGGGAAAGCAGACCATGAAGATGTTATAAAACAAATATTTTGCAGTTCTAGTTAGGATCAAATCAGTTTTGGAACTACTTTCGGATATTTTGTCTTGATGATGTTTTTGTCTGTTTTTATATCAATGCTTTGTTGATTTGACCAGAATGGTTATTATAAGCCACTCAAAACTAATGAGGCAAACTCTCATTATTATTTATTTATTTTTAAATTCTGGGGCATTTGTCATTTTATATAAACCTTAATATTATTTTTTAATTCAAACATAATCTAAATCATACAAAACCACATTGTATTCTCATGGTAATTGTATATCTTAATATACATGTTTTTTCATCTGAATTCTTCACGACAACATTTTTAGACATATTCTTATGTCGTTACATTTAAATTCTGTTCTTTTAAAATAAATTTCAATAGGATTTTCTAATTCTGCCAAGTAGTTTCTGAACTTTATCGTTAAATATATTACTAAACATTTTCACAGTTTTTGTTGCTATTACAATTACATTGATTAGCTATAAATATAATTAATATTATTTTTTTCTAGAGCTTGGTTTTCCCAGGGCTATACAATTCATTATTCACAAAAACAAAATACTTATTTTCTTGTCTGCTGGTGTTGCTAGGATTTTCAAAATAATGTCAACTTATAAAGCCAAGAGAAGTTGCCCTCTCAAATTCTGGTGTTAATTAAATATAATGGAATATTATTCAGCCATGAGAAGAATAAAATCTTGCCATGTGCAAAAAAAACAAAAAAACAAAAAAAACACCACATAAATGGACCTAGAGGGGACTATGTTAAGTGAAATAAATCAGATGGAGAAAGACAAATACCATATGATTGCACTCATATGTAAAATCTAAAACAAAATTTATTTTTGTATTTCTCAAATTAGAAAAATATTTGTTGTTGAGGTTTGAAAATTGACAGCATTAAATACAAAATTTTATTTTATTCTCATTTAGAGTTTAGATGAGAGCTAGTTGCTGATTTCTATAAATAGCATTCTAGCATCTATTAATATGAGTATATTATCTCCTTTAGTTTGTTGATATTAATTAATTTCTTAATGCAGTTTCATTGTCCTATATCGGGGAAAATATTTTTTTCATAGTAATGTATTTTAATCTTTGTTGTGTTCCCTTAGTTTATCTTTAAATAGTTTTTACAATAATAATTCAATAATCACAATAAGATTATTCTATAATTCCTTTGTATTACAGTTAACCCTTGAACAACATAGGTTTGAACTGTAGAGGTCCATTTATATGCAGATTATTTCAATAAATGTTATAAATGTATTTTCTCTTATAATTTTCTTAATTATATTTTCTTTTCTATAGCTTACTTTACTGTAAGAAATCACTATATACAACATATAACATACAAAATATGTGCTAATTGACTATGTTATCAGTAAGTCTTCTGGTCAACAGTAGGCTCTTATTTTGGGATGTCAAATTTATAAGTGAATTTTTGAATACGCTGGAAGTTGGCATCCCAAACTCTGAAATTGTTCAAGGATTAAGTGTATTTATCAGATTTTGACATTAAATTTATGCTTATTGTATGTTGATTGAGAAGGTATTCCTATTATTTTCTAGAACAACGTAAATAATATTAGACTTTTCTGTTCCTTACAATGTAGATATCTTTATATCTGACTTGTTGACATATTCAACTATACATCTTTTTACCTTCCTAACTCGTTCTCTGATCATTTTTCTTTCAAAATTTCCACTTCTTCTGAATCATTTTTAGTAATATTTTTGTTTTGAATCGTATTTTAGCTTTAAACATATTTTTTCATTTATTGCATAATTTTTTTTACCCTCAGAAAAATTATCCTCAAAACAATTAATAAAAGATAATAATAAAAATAGTCATTACTGTTTAATTTCTGATGTTAAATGAATTACTAAGGAATAAACCATGAAAGAGATACTTACAATTTGGCAATCTTTGATAGTCTACAGAGCCCTAATTTCTATTATTATTGTCATTGATTTTGTTTTTCTTCTGGAGCATGTTGCAAAGTAATGACTAAATGTTCAAAGAAAGCATCTCATTTTGCAAATCACCCTTTCTGCGGTTAAGAGGATTTGATTTTCTTTTACAAAAAAATAATTTGATATTTTACTTGCCTTCCATGATTATACTAATAGAAACTTTCAAATATATAACCTCAGGATCTTTCAAGAGCAAATAAAAAATGGAACATGCTATTATTACTAAGTGCTTTTATTTCATCATTGTCATCAATACAATCATCCTTCAAATATGAATAACTTCACATAAAAGTTTCTTGAATTATAATAGGCACTATTATTGCTTTGTAGTGATCTGTCTGTTATGCACTATAACTGATAATTATCACTCTGAAATAAAATGCCATTTCTTTACACATTATCTCTTTTGAAACCCTTTGGTGTGACAGAACACAGTAAAATCATATTATAATGCTGATATTAAAAGCATGACATTTCTGAAATGTACTGAAAAAGTATAATTTTTTACTTTGTCACCCCCGAAAGTGTTGTCTTCACTGGGTTATTTTCTTGTTGCTGTTTACTAGTAAATTTTTAAATATAAGATATAATTACCAGAGAATAGGTGTCCAAAAAGTTTACATATGTTTTAAATTTCTTTGACTGTTTATCCAGTAATATTAATTTGAATGTTAGAACACATTCAAATATATTAATTTGAATGTTAGAACACATTTAACATAGTATACATTATCTTTCTTGACTAAAGCATCTATAAGGAATTTTATCTAGATAAATAATTGACTGATTATATGAGTTTTTGCAAGACATTATTCTGTTTGATGTACATTTAATGCATAAGTAAATTAAGGCAATTAATCGGGTTTCTTTAAATGAATTGTGTTAGCTGTGACTTAGCTAGGGTTGACAAGTCAGATGGTGAGAATCAAATAAAATAATTGTATTAGATTATAAGTAAATAAAACAAGTAATGTGATATAGGTGGGCTAAGCAAATTTTAGAAGAGAATGCCAACCAGAGGAACCAAACATACAAATAGAAAGACAATCTGTATTTTCATACACAACTTAGAAGAGTAGAAAATACAAATTATATGTTTATAAGTAAATAGAAGTTATAGGATCAAAGGAGCCAAAAAAATAGGTGTAAATTTCTGCACTAAAAGTGAATAATAATAGCAAGCTAATAACAAAAATAAAAATAACTAACAGTTATTGAATACCTATTGTGTGCTTGGACTCTTTTATATGGATTATCTAAACCCATAATATAATAATACATGGTAGGTGATATTATCATACTCATGTAACAGTTGAGTCATCCGATACTTGGATAGTGAGGGAATACTTAATAAATGTGCCCAGACTCAATCTGCCTCCAAACTGTAGTTTTTAGAAACAATCAGACTCTGCCTACCTCAATCATACTCTCAGTACCTAACATTAGCGATGGTTTAGAATTTGCCAACATTATGCTATAGGTTTTACATGTATTTTTATTATGAGTCCTCAAATCAAACTATCATGGTTTGTTATCCCAATTGTACAGATGTATAAAGTGAGTTCCAGACAGAAAATTACTTGTTCAGATTCATCTAATGAATTATTAGCACAGACATAACCAGTTTCTATAATATCACAGCTTCTTGTCATTCTTCAATAGAAATGTTTTCAGTACAAAGGATTTGAGTAGCAGAACCAAAAGAAGAGCATAAGAAATTATGAACAATATGGGAGTGAATTATCTCTTTGAGTTTTACCATTCATATTTGTAAAATTAGAATAACTGTTTTCTACTTCATAGCAACAGTGAAATAAATGATAAATTATGTATAAATCATTGTGTACATAGAGTAAATTTTAAATAAATATTAGTTTTCATTACTATCACAAGCTACCATAAGATTAAAGTACAAAATGGCATTACAGGAAAAATCACAAAGCAGAAAAAAAAAAGTTCATAGAGATTATTATTAACTGGCTTATATACTTAGACAACAAATGAAGTAATGAAGTAATGAAAATGTGAAAAATGTCTACCAGAGTGTTTGATACACAGAAAGTAGTTAAAAAATAATGCTTTATGAGAATTAGGCAATAGAATCTTCTAGAGGAATAATATTCTTGCATTTGAAGTATTACCGGCTGCTCTGGATGTTAGAGCTGACCCTGTCTGTTGTCACTCTGTTTTTTAGTAGTTCTGCCCCCATCAAGTTTTATCAATTCAAATGTTAATAAATAGATAGAGAGATAGATGATGGATGATGATAGACAGATGAATAGATAAAGAAATGTGTGTGTGTGTTAAGCATGCATTTAGGTCTCTTTAGCACACTAGCAGCCAATTCTTTCACTATTGAAAAATAGGTCATTTTATCTAAGAAAAGACTTACCAGGCTTTCTAAGTAATTTAAACAAACAATAAGGGAAAGGGACCTTTGGGGTAAAGAACATTCATTAAAAAAAAAAAAATATGTAGATGTGAAAAATAAAGGATAATGAGACTATCCTTAATTATAGAAAAATAATCAGACTGTCTAAGACTTGATAGAGAATTATTTAAGCTAGAAATGCAAAACAAAGGAAATGTTTCTCTCAGTGCTGGAGTAACCCCTGAATAATTTACAGCTGCCTTTCTTTAGGGAAGCAAGTAATTATTTTCCAATCTATCAGCATAGATTATCAGGTGTGTGCATTTGTATAAAATTGGTTTATTATATTTATTATTATGATTTGTGATTTTGCAGCTATTCAGGGACTTTGTTTTAATTTTAGTGGCTTGCACAAGGTCACTCTTTGGAGATTTCAGAATTCTGGTGAAAAATCTCTTCTAAGTTCCTAACGTGTGTTTCTCACAATGATTTTTGTGCTTTAAAACTATATTATTACAGTTCCATGCTTATAAACTTGAGGATCAGGTATTCCTTTTTATCTTTACAGATTTCATAAAAATTTTATTCAGGAAAAGTGTAGTAATATTTTGGTTAATGTTAATATAAATAGGCAAGCCATTTAAAAATTTTATTTTAAAGAGAGATTTCTTGTTTCCATTAAATTAATTTTAAATAAAGGCATAGGAACATGTTTATTCAGTAAGAATTATGGTTACAGAATAGAATTTATTTAGTTTTATTTTATAATGTTCTATTTCTCTGGAAGGCTAACATTTAGAAATCATTTGGTAAGATCATATACTACTTTTTCCTTTTGTAATGTAAGAAATGAGTCTTTCTATACCCTGAAATACATGTTCTAATTTTACTAGCACAAGAGTAAGAAGCTTCAAAGGCAATGGACTCTTTATTTGATGAATTAAAGTCATATAATTCATTCGTCTTCATGTGAAATTCAGGAACAATTTTATCAAAAATGCATATGCGCTTTATTGTAATTTAATGGGTTCACAGAGTCCACGGGCTCTGATGACTGAATTTTGAATTGAACTCTCAGTTTTAAGTCTTTGGAATCTCTCATGAATTTCACAGTGCTATCACCATCAGTCAATGTTGTTTCTTTTTATTGTTACTGATGTTTGAGTCATCAGAAAGTCACAGTGACTTGGTAAAGTAGATAATATGGAACTTTCTATGATTGAAACCCATAATGGTCTAATCACTAGTTTGTATAAGTAAAATACCCTGTTGTGATTCTTAAGCATTTATCGCTTTAAAATTTACAAAATGTATTCATTCACTTGCCATAGCTCACTGAACCAAAACATTAAATCAAGTAATATATCACACTGAAGACAGAATAAAAATTACAAAACACCAAAATTCTTGTACTATTTTATTTGCAATTTTTTTTCTTTTTGTCTTTAGCTCTTTCCTTTCTTATTACAAAATATATTTAATTTAAACTGAAAAATGTTTTTTTTTTTTTTAAAATGGTTATATTTACCACAAATGATCTTCCAATCAGGAAGATCTTAACTGGCCAAACAGCTCCTCCATAGTCCTAGGTATAAGAATTCCCTCATTAGTTTCTAGACACACGAAGAAACAGTAAAATGTCTCTTGCTCATTCTATAAGCAGAAACATTAAGGCAATATTCTTCTAATATTTTATCTTCGCTGGAAAATAATTCTGAGGTATGTTTGTATTTGTTATCACAAAGGAAAACGACTCCAATATACAGACCTTTATTTGAAAACGTTACTGGTCTTCCTTTTATTTTCTTCACTCTAGAAAGACAATTAGAAATGCTAGACCAAGATTGACTGTTTGCACAAATAGATTAGGGCATGAGTGGCTGCAGTGCCACGGTGCCCCTCTGTCCCCGACACAGGCAAACCTGGCTTGCTGTTCTGAATATTTCTCTTTTGAGGGAGAAACTTACTTAAAGAACCCAGAAACTTAGGATCACTACCTTTCAGAACCCTTTAAAATCCCGGTGGGCTGGAAGCCAAGATTACATTTTAGGGTGTACAGTCCACTACAGTCTGGATTAGTGGTCATGATCATTTGCCAAGCCACAGTTACAGAACCTGATTAATTCCATGTTTTGTTTTGTTTTTTCTTCTACAGTGATATTAGGTCTATTTAAGGAATATTGGTTCAGGAGTCCTGCTTATAGCTAATACAAATGGTGAAGAGAAAAAATGATGTTTGCAGATAATGGCATCAACCTGAAATTTAAACATTGTCGTTGAGGCTATATTGATGGTGACCTATTTCGTATTCAGCATGCTTAATTGTTTCGTATTCAGCGTGCTTAATCAAGCTTGTAAATCATAGATTCTCATGCAGGATAGATCCTCTTACGTTTCTTTCTAACAACAGGCAGCTTCAATCTGAACTCAACAAAGCAACCAAGGACAAAAACGTAGTCAGATGTGGAATTCAAGGAAGGACTACAGAGGGAATAGAAAATTTGTATGTTGAATTATTGAAAGATCTTGATGGCTGCTGGTGATAAAGTGTCTATGCATCTCTCCCAGGGCAAACCCTTCTCCCATGCGCTTTGTCTCATCTTACCTGCCTTCCTCAGGATAACGTTCTAGAAATCATCTGCTCTAGTTTTTGCTTTATTATTCATTGTTTTTTTTTTTAATTCAGTTTATTTAAACTAAAAATACAAACAGTTCACTCATGTCTCCTACCCCCTATTCTCAGCCTCTGGCAACCAACCATCTGTTCTCTGTATCTATTGGTTTTGTTTTTGGTTTTGTTTTTTTAGATTCCACCTGTAAGAGAGATCATACAGTATTTCTCTTTCGTGTCTGATTTACTTTACTTACCATGATGCCCTCGAGGTCCATCCATGTTGTCACAAATGGCAAGATTTTATTTATTTTTATGGATAAGTAATATTTCAGTGTGTGTGTATGTGCGTGCATACATACATCATGTGATATGTATATATCACATCTTTATACATTCACCCATCGATGGAAACTTGGATAGTTTCTATTTCTTGGATATTGTAAATAATGCCACACTGAACATGAGGATGCATATATCTTTTCCAGTTTGAGTTTTTCTGTTCTACAAATAAACACCCAGAAGTGGAATCGCTGGATCATACATGGTAGTTCCATTTTTAATTTTCTGAGAAACTTCCATATTGTTTTCCACAGTGGCTGTACCAGTTTACATATCCCCAGTAGTACTTGAGAGTTCCCCTTTTTTGCTATTCTCATCATTACTTATTTCTAGCCTTTTTGATAATAGCCATTTTAATAAATGTGAGATGACATCATGCTTTTGACTTGTGTTTTCCTGATGATTAATGATATAGAGCATCTTTGCATGTACTTGTTTGCCATCTATATATTTTCTTTGGAAAAGTGTCTACTTAGATGTTCTGCCTATTTTCATTTGGTTTTTTGCTTTCTTTAGTTTTGTTTTTGCTATTGACTTGTATTTCTCTCTATATTTTACAAATTAGTCCCTTATAATACATGATTTGTAAGATGCCATCTATTTTATCATGTATAGAAAAAATAGAATTATTATATCTCCAGAATTAAATATAAAGTCTTCTCAACCCATATTCCTCAACAGCTACAACCTCATTTTTTTTCTCTTTACAACAGATTTGTTCGAAAACTTTGTCTGTATTATCTGTATCAAATTGTTCTCCCCCTTTTTCTTTTCTCCTATATACTTCAATTTACCATTGACCATTTACACCTCCTGAATCTTCTCTTGTCGATCCTCCAATAATCTCTTTGATGCTTTAAGACGACCTAATGGTGACTGGTTCTCCTCTTCTTTGATATATCCGCATGAAATAGCATGGATCACTCTTTCCTCCTTAAAATGTTTTCTTCCACTAGATTTCAAAATCTACATTCTCCTGGTTTTTCTCTTGCATCATTTGCAATCTCCATTGCTGGTTCTTCTGGCATTTCTAAGCATTGGAGCACCCCAGAGCTCAATTCTCACACTTCTCTACCATTTATTCTCCAAAGTGTTTTAATCTAGTCTTTGAGATTTTAAAGACTGACAACAAATTAATAGCACAAAGAAGGCTTCTTCTTGAGCTCCAGATTAATATATCCACAATTAAATTCCCTGTCTGATAATTCCATGATTTGTCATATCTGAATCTGGTTCTGGTGCTTTTTTTTTTCTTTTAATGTTTCATCAGACTGTATTTTTTCTTAACTCTTAGTATTTCATGTAATTTTTTTGTTGAATGCTGGATATAATGTGCCGGATCATAAAAATGAGACATATAGCCCTTGAATATGAGGTCATGTGTTATTCTGGCTAGTCATTGAACTGTTTAATGTTTGCTGTAGCTGTAAGTGCCAGAAACCTCAATTTCCCCTAGAATTGCTGTTTTCTTTTCTTCCCCATTGTATTTTGACTTCCCCAAAGACTCTTCCTTAAAAAGAATTTATGCATTGTCACTCCTTGAGTGGCAATCCACTATTAATATACTGGATACTGCAGTCCTAATGGCATGGCAATAAGGTGACGGGGGAAGCGTTCTCTAGTCCGATGATTAGGTCAGGTTCTTTCAATGGACCTCTGTGTCTAGCCTGTGACTTCATTAGTATTTCTTAGCATTCCCACCCTTTTGATGAGATAGGAAGGACAGAGGTGGGTGGTGTGGGGTAAATGCTTTTCTCTCCATGGAATGAAGCTATGCTCACTTTCCTTCCATCCTAAATCATGCCTTTGTTACGGAAAATGCTCTGGACAGAATTCACAATGGTTACTTCTTCTCTCCCCAACAGCCACAAGGGGCTCTTTACTAGCATATAGGAGAGTCTGGTGGGATTCTTGGAGGGAAAACCCATCAAAGTCCTGTATGGGTGGCAGGGACTGTAAGACCGAGATCAAAAGAGTTTCTCACTTTCACTGTAGATCACACTCAGATTACCAGTGTCCCCTTAAGTTACTGTTCACGTGTTCCTGTCAGTTTGTGGCTCCAGTAGCTTCCACTCCAGGATCTTGGCTGTGACCTTCTGGATTTGCTCATTTTTCCGGATTTTGTGGTAGTAGTTTGCCCTGTGACTTTGATTCTCTGAGAAGTCTAAGAAAACTCACTTAGTTTTAGTCTTTTCAGCTTTGTTCTTGTCATGAGGATAGGAGAGATGATTTCCAAACTCTTTACATTTCAGAACTAAAACGGGTAGTCTCACGTCAACAATTTATTCAACATGCCCACTTAAATTCTATTAACTTCTCGAAATTACCTGCCCCAAAACGAAGTCTGATCTTTACGCACCACCTTCCAACGCTCTGTTCATCTTCCTCACATCTTCATTCTCATGCGCCCGTAGACCCTGTAGTGGAAACATTTTTTATTCCTCTCTATCATGACCCACACATATATTATGAGGAACCCTGTTGATTTCATTACCTCTGCCACTATCACCTTGATCTGAGCATCCATCATGAGATCATAGATTATTGTAAGAGCCTCTTAACTGGCCTCCTCCTTACTGTCCCCTTCGTTCTGTCCAATACACTCTCCAAATATCAGCAATAGCAGATCTTTTTCAAGGATGAGTATGATCTTGTCACTCACATTTTCAAAACTGCAGTATTTACTCTCTATGAATGAAATGCGTGGACTCAATATTAGGTAAATCTTCCCGCTCCCTCTGCTCAGTCATCTCCACACTCAGCCTTAGCCACAATGACCTCTGTAGGATTCCTGGAATATGCCCATGCCACTCCTCCCTCAGAGCCTTCGCCTTTATTCTTCTCTGCCCGAGGTTATCTCAGATGCTCCTATTACTGACTTCCACACTATATTCACATTACTTCTCCATAAATCCTTTTTTAACCCATGTATTTAAAACCACGTGCCCCCTAGATTTACTTTTCCTCACAGCCCCTATTATAGTCTTTAATTGTATGTATTTTTTTCTGTACTGTTCCTCTCCACACAGAATATATGATCCTGAAAAGACAATTATATTTAACTATTTTGCAAACCAATGCATCGCTGATACCTTGAACACTGACTAAAATGGGTGGTTAATATATATTTATTGAATAATTTTAGTCTACTCAAATAAGACTATTCTGGCTATTTTCTATCTGTTCTAGAATAACAAAAGAATACAGACCTAGTTATGCTTATAAATATTTGCATCTATTTGAAGCTGATATGTACTTCTTATGGTTAAATTTAGTACAAAATGTTGACCTTGTCATATATAGGTTATTAAAGGAAAGAAAATGAAATAATGATGAATAAAACTTAAGAGGGATGAAAGTGCTATTAATTGTTTTCCTCCAATTCCTTTCTTCTCTGGAGTACATTTTTAATGCCAAACATTTTGGCAAGTGGTCCAACTTGATATAAGTAGCTACCATTTCCATGTACTCTATAAATTATGTTATAACCTGGATAAATACATTTATGTTAAAAGATACACTTTCTGATAATTCTACAATTATTCTGCTTTAGACATTACCTCAAAATAATGAATTCCTGATTTTCAGTCTTATTTTTTTTTCTAATAACTTCTTTAAATTACTTAGGCAGCTTCTCACATCCATAGAATTTATACTTAGGCATTTTATCATGCACTTATTTTAATTCTCAGACTACTTAGTAATTAAAACTTTTCTGGCTAAGAACCTGCATTTATAATATATAATCACTTCTAAATTAAATTTATAATCAATTAATCGTTTCTCTAATAGTAATAATCATTACTATAATAATGTTTCTTTTCTAATTTCCATAATTACTTTACAAGTAGCGGAAAATGTCGCAGCTTGTTAGAAGTTTGTGAGTGATACAGTCCTTACCTGTTCCTTCCAGTGAGTAGAAGGTATTAAAGAATGCCAACACATTCTTAAAATTCTTACCTATCCCTACAGTTCTTCCCCATGAAATATGAAATGATGCTTCTTGGTCTACTCGAGAAACAAAGGCCCTAAAGAATATGGAGTGCACAAAACACGCGGTATTGAAAGAAATTCAAATTGTTCAAGGTCGTGCTGAGTAAAAAAACCCACCTGTGTAATTACTAGCCGTACAAGCTGGACCAATTCCACTAACCCTCTGAACATCATTTCCTTCTCTGTAAATTACAAAAAAAATGCTGCATCACTTAACACTGTATCCTCGTGCTTATGTGAAAATGCATTTTTTCAGAAAGTTTCAACATTTCTATTTGGCAAAGTTGTTATTTTTATTCTCAGGTAAGGTTCTGTGTAGAAAAAGGGATTGATGAATTTTACACCATTGCTAAGAAACTGGTCTACCTCTCTTTTTTTAAATCATTAATTTCAAATTCTGCATGTAGTTTCCAAGAACAATAATGCAAGTAAGAATTCACTTGCTTTAAAATGAAAACTGCAATAAAGTCCCTTTAATTTCTTGATATGCATATACATTCCTCACATAAATAAGAATTTATCTTTTGATGTGTTTTTTTGGATTACTCATGAGTTACTTTATATAAGAACTGAAAGCTCTCAAACTATGTGAGGGAAATTGAAGGTGCATTCAATAGAAACATATTTTTACAGTTCTATTTTTGACCAGAAACAAAAATAAAAATCATGTTTATTTTTATGCAATAAATCAGAGGGGAATTGGTATTTTTGCTGAATTTTTTTAAAATCTGTATTTACATATAAAGTCCTGCTACTGTACCAAATTATGCTGCAGGTGTAGTCTTGAATAAGAAAAGCCTCTTAGATGAAAAATAAATGTTTGTGCTGTTAAACATATTTTTAGAAACATGCCTAAAATCAGTACTATACCAAATTACCTTAGGAAAATATGAATGTAAGTTTCTCTTCTTGTAAAATAAGAGAGATGAAAAAAAATGAGAAATCATTACTTAAGATTTTAAAAGTCTCCAAAAACAGATTAAAAAAAGTACACATACACCCCCACACACAATCATATATTAACACGCACATATTTATATATACGTATATACAGGCATTTACACACAATCATAGAATATTTTGTATAGGAACAAAACTTATAATGTCACTCAAACTTTAATACAAAAATATTCTATGATTATGTGTAAATGTATGGAAAAGCAATGCATTTCTATGGTTAAGTGTATTAAAAAGGATCTTAAATATGTATCTCAATAACAATAGAATGGCAGTTTTAGGAACCATTTCATCATTCTTTAAATTGTTACATTAATTTACTTCGCAAATACTTATATGTTTAATGACATTAAATAACCAGAAGAGAAATTTACAATAATATATTTTAGGAATTTGATAAATGTGTATCATCTTAGCAAAAAGAAAAACGTGACAAAGACATCCATTATTTCTCATCATGTAAAGTGACATTTGTAGTGAGACTATTGTTTGTCACTTGCCAAAATATTTGTAGTTCCAAATATGTATAATTTAATATCTCACCGAAAAGCAATTATAATCTGATATACCATTGTGCACTATAATAATAAAAGAACACTTTCAAATGATAATTATAGTGTTGAGAGAGGACTAGGAAATTTCAAACTGTGAACTCTTAAGATGCTGCACATAAAAATGCCAATCCCCCTGCCTTTCTCTTTTTAGATCATGTTCTAGAGATTATTTTCTCTTTTAGCATAATCCCTAGATAGAAGTCAGTTGGTGCTAATGTTAAAAGGGATACATTCTATCATTCCTGAAGGCTTACCTGAGCTCTGTAAATCCTAGCACTTTACCTGATATCAAATCTCAGATGTGACATGTTTTATTGACCACAGTATGGTTTAAAAAGCAGTTGTGAAATGATTATATATTAGTAATGTTTGTAGCCTGGAAAAAATACAGAATACGATAGCTTGATCATAAAACATTGCTGTTGATACTTTTGACATACAGAGGTACAGATTGGAGATTGTGTTTTGAAGAAGAGCGAGATTTTCAAACTGCAGCTTTTTTTCAGACTTAACATTCTCTGGCCACTAGTTTTTGGCATCTCCTAAACTTAGATACGTTGTAGTAAAATTTAAAGATGGGTTGTAAAATTTAAGGGGAAATAATTATGTATTTGAAGAATTAAAGGCCAAGCGTAAACTTAATTTTCTTATATCAGTCAATCATTTTTGTTTTTAAAAATAACTAAATAATTGAAATCAACTCTTTGGCATTTTATTTAGAATTCTATTTTTTTTTTTTTTCTGTTAGTAGAGCCCCCATAAATTAAAAAAAAAAAAAAAACATTAAGGCACTTTTTATTTAGAAATAGAGTTTTGCTTTTGGGGGTTGTTCTATAAACTTTAAGAGCAAAAAAATATTTTAGGTAATAATAGCAAGAATTTACCTGTAATTTAGATAGTAAGATTATTCATATTATATGTGTATGTAATGAAACATAACTCATCTCTCGCAGCCTCTTTATATTCTTTATCATAAAATTTATCACTTCTTAATTATTAGTTGTATTTTTATTTATCTCTCTATCCAGACAAACCACACATTAAAAAAAAAAAACAAAACATAAATAGGTCTTGTTCTGTTTTTAATTTCTGAAACGTTGAAGAATACCTAAAATAGAGTATGAACTCAGTACATATTAGTTGACTGGCAAACCATTGAGTCTTAAATGCATCTCTCTAATTAATTTTTTGTATAGGCGAATAAATCAATTACTTTAAAATACATAAAGACAAATAAGAGTGATGTGCAAATATTTTATTTGAAATACATGAGCAAAGTGGGGATATTTAAAAATTATCAGAGCAGGGAACTTACCCCAAATATCTAGCTCACGAAAGAGTAAATAACTTTGGACCTAATTACCAGGAAATTTTTATCTCTTATTAAACAAAAAATCATAGTGCCGAAAATAACTATGGTTTTCAAAGCATTTATCAATATTATATATATATGGGTAAGATTATTTTTTTCAGTTATGTTGTCTATCAGAGTTGTTTATTTTAATTTATTTTTATATTTTTCTTTTCTTGTTGAACAAGCACTAATTTTGTTCTTGATTATAGGGTGCCATCTATATTCTTATTTTCACAGTTATTGACAATAGAAATAAAAGAAATTGGTCAAAATAACAATTTCTAATAGAGCATTAGTATCTTATAACTATTGGCTTATCTCTATAGCTACCAAAACATTCTTTTGGAATTTATTCTATTTTATTTGGGAACAAAAACCAAAATTACAATATACAATGAAATTTGAAAAAAAAATCTAGTATTTTAATTTTAAAATATTTGCACTATTTTATTATTGACCATAAAAGCACTGACTCCTGTTGTAGTTTACATTTTTCCTTGAAATTATTTTCTCAGAGCAGTGAAATTAATATAATTTAAGTCTTGGTAATTTATTATTTTTCTTCTTTGTTCATCCCAAGTTTTACTTGATATGTTCAGTTGTAGGTTATTTTTTATTTTAACCTCCTAAATGTTAGTTAAAATGAAATTTGTCAACGAGAAGTCTATTGACATTTAAATATCTCTAGTTCAATAATTAAAGAAAATACAGAAAAACATGCATTATTTATAATACTCTTAAGAAATATTTGTAGAATATTTTATGTAATTAATAATATAAACTCTCATATGTATATACATCTTAAATATATATTAATTGAAATGTTTATCTATTTAAATTATAAACCTATAGCATGAACAGTGTTGGGATAAGTTGAATATTTATATTGGTTTAATAGCGATACTAATAGTGATGCATGATATCGCTAACCTCATGATGTGTGTATATGCAAATCGCTATAAGGAATGAAAAGCAGAATAAAGAGTTGGTGAAGGAAGGTTAAAGTAGTTTAGATGTGGTGGCCACGGTAAAAATTTAAGCAGACACCGAAAATAGATGAGTACGTTTAAGTGGTAAATGGCAAAGTGAAGATTGAGCTACACATTGATTTTTGTAAGCACAAAGGCCTGATTCTTTTTCAAAAAAACAATATTAAACATATCAGTTAAAATAATATATTAATAATATATTGCCAATATTATTAAGTGGTACACATAGATAAGGTTTGTTTTTTTTTTTTAACCTTGCCAAAAATCAAGATTCTTGATACCCTCATGTGCAACTTTGCTTCTTAATCATTTTTGATCACAGATGCTTTTAAAAATCCTCTTTTATCTATGGTCTCTTCTCTGTGGAGTGCTCATATATTCATTTATGCATTATTCTTGTTAAAATGCTATCTAGGGGATGTAGTAAGAGTGCTGATGCCAGGCATGGTCCTAAGTAAAAACTTCTCTTATTTAATTGAAGCAGAAAATGTTGTAAAATTGTATTTTTTAAATATTTAATTTTATAATTTATGTGTAATAACTAATGCTGTTCAGATAAAGGGAAGTAGTCTTTTTGTTTTTCCGAAATCTTCAAATAGTCTTGTATTTTATTAACACTATTTCCACATTCATTTACTCATGAACTTCTATGTACAGTCTTCTTTGTGAAATGCACAGAAAAATGCAAAATTAAAGTCAAGTGAAGCTTTCTCATTAAGTAGTTTATATGCATCTTTAGTGTATCATATTGGATGTTATTTTATGTCAATGTGTTTAGCCTCATATTTTCTAGGAGGGCTTTTTCTCCCAAATAGATTCACCATCCCTTAGAATTAACATATCAATAGAGCAAAGTTCCTAGAGCTCTGTCATCTCCCAGATCTTTCACATATATGTAAATTTTACGAATTACCAAATTTATATCCTTCTGTTACCATGTAAATGAATCCAAAGGGAAATATCCTAAAGCAATATCTTTTAGAGTTTCTCATTATTCATTCATCAGTCATAAGAACCTAATTAGTTAGATGCATGTTAATGTGAATTATAGTTAGTGCATGACTCACTTATTCATATGCACAGACATCCAGGAAGTGTTGTTTGTAGACTGTTGCTTTTGTCACACAAATCCACCTGAGTAGAGTGATGGACAGGTACTTCAATTGTCTAGAGAAGTTTTCACAATTTTGTTCATTATTTTTAATTTATTTGCCAAACATGTGCTAGACATCGAAAATACACAGATAAAAATAAAATGATAAAATAGTTTTCAACATTTGGTGAACTGTAGTATATTTGTGAGTTAATATAAGAGCTAAAAGATAACTATACAAAGCATTATGGAGATAACAGAAAGAAGTGTAATGGTTCTGCCTGTCACTTCACATGTGACTAAGTTTGCTGTCATTACAGGGACTGCACTTGGCGTGCTATATAAAAGGGAATTCCTTTGCCAAACTTTATATGGTTTTCCCACTGGGTACGTGAGCCTCAAATCTTTCCATATCTTCTATGCACCAGACTATTTGGAATCAGGTTTATAATCCAAATAGTTGAACTTCGTTTTTAGCTGCCCGTATATGATGTACAATTAACCCCAATCAGACTATATGTATGGGGAAGCGGGAGGCACTGAATAATTTTTTAAAAATCTTTGGAGGTTGCTGATTTTGCCTCACTTTTCTGAGAACAATAATAGGAAATAAAGTACTATATTAGACATATAAAAATGAAAAACAGAAGTGTACTGTAAGCTAGATTCCACATTGGAGCCCTAAACCTGCCATAAATCAATGGTTTTATTATCTACAGTTTATATTATCTACAGTTTCCAAATATATTATTAAAATTATTGCATAAAAAAGTTTCTAAAGTCCAGTACCTTTCTTAAATTTCTGGCATATTTATATAATAGATTTAAAGTTAAAATTTATTTGCACATGCATCACAACAGTTTACACCTGCAATATTTACTTATTCCGAAATAAGTTCGTATATACAAATTTGAACTGTAGTAGTTGAGATGGAAGAGGAAAAAAAATTGACTGCAAAACCAATTTGTTCCTGATACTGGGGAGGAATGGCTCAATCTCTGCTCTCAGAAATTCAATTCCAGATTGTTGATATATTTATTACACCTTAAGGCTTTCTGATAGTAGTTATGAATGGTTTATTTAAAAAAAAATCTTAAAGGCAATTCATGAGTTATACATAAATATTTTTTGCTACTTAACAAATCTCATTCATTGAAACATCATGTATCTATTATATTTTAATTAATTACTGAGAGATTCTTGAAAGATAGAAATTTTCAAGAGCTGGAGTCTAGAGTATCTTAGGTCATCTGTGTTTGCTAATTGACTTTTCCCAAATGAAAAGTAAATTTTCTTGTAGCTCATGACAGGAGGTCGTTTTACAACCTGGAGTCTGGTGTCCTGTAAAGTTAGCCTACTGCCCTCCCACAGAGAACAGGAGATAGGGCATTATCTTCCGTGATGATGATATTTCAATGAGATGGCTCCTGGGTCCTTTCAGAAAAAAAATCTTAAAGACGTCGCTGGGTTGTAAAAACTTGTAAGATGTTTTTTAAAAGATTTATGTATCAAAGGATCAGTGTTTTCTAAAGTAAATTCTCTAAGAAAAGGCAGATGTAGGCCACAAGTCTAGAAGAAGCCTGTATCAAGTTTAGTCAAGCTGAGAGAGACTTCAAGATGCTTCTGCTCAGTATCATGGGCTTTCTTATATGGGCTTAGAAGCAGGATATCACCAGCTTAATTTTCTCTCTTTCTTCAAAGTTGCCATGTTTATGTGGCAGCTTAATAATATATCTGTTGATAGAATCATGTTTAACTTAGAACATGAAGATAAATGTGAATGGCCAAGCTATTTGATGACACGCACTGATTTATTTTTCTGCCAGTATAATGAATAGCCTTTTAATGTCTATTTTTGCTACTAAATGATCCCTAGTCATTACAAAAAATAAGAAATCCAAGGGTAGTAGTTATCTAGCAGTGATTAAAGTGCCAAGGTTCTAGCATCTTTTGGAACTGTCAGGATCATTGGGACTAATTATATTCAGAAATGTCACCAAGAAAAACTGAGCCTAAAAACTGTAATCTGTTATGTCTAAAAATTCAGAATTCACCCAACAAATTTAGTAAATTCTCCTATTTAGCAATAATTATAGTCATACAAAATTAATAGATAGGTGGCTTTCAATTATAACGATTTCTCAAAGCAAACATTATTCATGATCATTATTTTACTATTTTGAGAATATGTTTAAAAATTTTTAAAAGCTACATTATATTTTTATAGGTCAACCAGATTTTTTCAAAAGTTTGAATATAATTAACTAAAGGAAGTGACAACTAACGTGGTACATAGTTGAGTGCAAATTTAACCTACATGTTCTATTCCCTAAACGGTGCTTAATTGATATGTCATAATGTGAATAAAGCCATTAACTTTGTGGATGATATTATAATTGCTAGAAAACTGATTCACTGGGTCTCATCTGCCATTCTTCCCTTCCTGAGAGCACTTTCCTTGGAATCTCTTAAGGTTCTCCTCAGTCATATCTCAAAATGTTCAGATGCTATAAGTTTGAATCTTAGAACCCCCTCTTGATTTAATAAATTAAATTTATTTCATTATTAAATCATTTAATTCATTATTAATATTTATGTTATTATTAAATCATTAGTAAATCACAATCATTTCATGTTAGACAAAATATCTTATTGATTTATTACCTCAATAAAATATAGATATCTAGATAGATGGAAAGAGGGCAGGAACATATTTTGTAAGAGAAATAAGCTATTTAAGCATCACAGTGGTTTTTTAAAATGCTGTGGAAATTAATTATGTATGAATAGTATGAAAATCTATTCTACTTATTGGAACTTTAGTCCTCAGACATTTGTTAGATGAAAATTACTATACAGGCCTACTTCTTCGTGCCTTGTGTCAGAAAAGCCAATATGTTTGCATATTTAGAGTCTCTCCTGGGGTGGTGGGACAAAGTCATGTTAAAAAAAGAGTTGGCAGCTTTATTCACTTAAACATGTACTTACTATTGAATCCAGGCAGTCTACACCCAAATATTCACCCAAGAGAAATAAAAACATATGTCCATACGAAGCCTTGTAATAAAACTTTATTCATAATAGACAAAAATCTGAAAAACATCCACATGGGCACTAACGGAAAATTAGTTGTGGTAATCTGTGTAACGAGATATTACATAGCAATGAAAAGAAATGAACTACTAATTATGGAACAATATGGAAGCATCACTGAAACAGGATGCTAAGTAAAAGAATCATGAAAAATATGACTACATAAATTATTTCTTACATATATAATTTCTGAAAAATGAAATTCTAGAAAAAAGGACAACTATAATAATGGAAAGTAGATTAGTAGTTAATGGAGTCGAGGGCACGTGAAGCAATATGCATGCTGAATATATGTCCTCTGTCCCTGGTTTTGGTGCCTCAGCCAATATCTTTTTCCTCTGGCTCACAAGATGTTCAATTTATCATCATGGACATCCATGTAGCATCTCCATGGGCCAAGGCACCCACCCATGTCACAGGAGGCTTGCTCAGCTATACACTACTTACTCAGAAGCTAACAATGTGATAAAATGTGGAGGCAGCTTTTTTTAAGGTGCAGCCAAAGCAACAGATCAAAGAGCAGTAAACTACAGAGTTGGGGAATTATATTTCAGATTACATATTTTGAAATAAGGACCATTATTTGGCTAAAATGAACGGGTCCATGGTTCTGCCACTTAAAAGTGTGGCAATGTGGACCAGTTGAGAATAATAACAAGAGTACATAATAAAGTGTGCTAGAGAAGTATAAAATAATAATATATGTAGAATGCTTACACACTATAGAAGCAAATGATATATCCTTAAAATTAAACTTGCCACAGACTTCAACAACAGCAATTTTTCAGACATCGCTAACCAGCTTCCTGTCAACACCACTTCCCCGTTGTCTTAGGTTCCTCCCGAACTTCCTTTTCATCTACTAGTCATAAAGTATTTATTCCTTTAGATTTAGTGAAAACCTTTCTTTCTATTGAAGTTTTCTCTTAAATCTCAAAATCAGAACAATGCAGTGTTTATATTCACTTCTCTTCCTTCTACAAGTCTATATTACATAAAATATTTATTTCATAAATTATATTAATGCACAAGAGGGTGCGGAGACTATGTAGAAGGCTCCAGTATATTGGTACTGTTCGTACTTTCAGCCCCTTTTCTGAGCACAGTCATAATCGAGCTTGGTACTTTTCAAGGTTAAAAGAAATATAATCTCTATAGGCACATGCTATTAGCAACGGATACACCTAGCACTCACATCTTGGTTTCTAGTACTCTTCGCCAATGAAGGGAACCAGAGGTCCTTGGAGAAATGTCTAGTTATAGGACTGAGGCAGGAAATATCAAGATGATTCTAGAGCATCTATCTGGAGCGCTAAAAGTAAAAAGTGCTTAACACATGCATGCATGTGTGTGCACGCGCACAAACACACACACACACACTCACACACATTGATGGAGACATGAGCCAATTCACACAACTCTTAATGGCCAAAGCTAGAACAATTTGAGCAAGAAAATTAATAAAATGGTATTTGATTATGACCTATGATATAAAATGAAACAAACATCTATGGTTTCATATTTATGTAAATAAATAATTGAATAAATTAATAAATGGAGGTGATAAATCACCCATGAAGAATAATTCTATTATATTAGATATTCTGGCTTCAAGGAGGGGGGACATAACTTCCTACTCTGTAAGTGCAGGCTACACATAGTGATTCCTTCTAAAGAGTAAAGTACGAAAAGACGTTAAAAAAAAAAGTAACTTTAGAGAAACCTTACAAACACTATCTTAGCCAGGAGTTAAGTCAAGGTTAGCATCAGCAATCAAAAACATCACGTAGATAATAGTACCCTTGATATGACGTGATACAAACGGCACACAAACTCTGTGATCTTCCTTTCAAAAACATACAGCTCCAGTCTTGTCATGAGAAAAACATCAGACAGATACCTGTGCATCCTCCAGTAGAAGATACTTGATTCAATACTCCTCAAAACCATCAGTCATCAAAAACAAGAAAAATCTGAGAATATGTGACAATGAAGAGAGCCAGAAACACATGGTAACTAAGTGAAATGTGGGATATTCCAGGTGGGATCCTGGATCAGAAAAAAACACAAGGCAAATCCTAAGAAAATATGTATGAACAATAGTTTTTAGTTAACATTAATGTATCAATATTTGTTCATTAATTATAACGAATATATCCTACTAACATAAGATTTTTAATAATAGGGGGACCTAGGTATATGATAAATGGATACTCATTAAATAGTCTATATTTATCTCCTATCTTCTACACTCCTTTGCATAATTTTTTGAATTGTTATTGAATGAATGAAATCTTTAACCACCTCCTAAATTAGATGGTATCTGAATATGGAAGCAACAGGGGATTCTAGCATAGTAAGACACTGGATGCCAACAGAAAATTTAACAGAGAAACTTTTCCTTCAGAACTTCACTTGTATGAATCACTAAAGATTAAATAAAATTTAATTGAGGTGAAAAATACACAGAAAACAACTAATTTTTTACTATTGATTATAGGGAATAAAATGTATTTGAAAGTCCCCAGGGCAAATGATCTCTATTTCATTCCAGTTTTCTGAGAGTGAGTTACACTTCTATGAATTCTTAGATATTTCATCAAAGTTGTACATTTGTAACATTTTTCAGATGAAAATACAGTTTTCTAATATCAAATGAAGACCCTTCTAACACTAAAGCTTCCTCTTTATCTACTGATGAGCAGAGCTGACCCATGTTTATTAAAGCATGCTTTATAGAGTTTGTTTCAATGTTAAAGTAATTTTAAATCTATACATCCATGTTACATTAGCTGTGTTTCATGTATGGCCTAATTTAAGCAAGAACTAAAATATCAGTGAAAAAAGATCTCACTCAAAGTAGGAATTTAATATATGATGTCAGCCTCATAAGATTTTATATTCACTTCCTCACTTAAAAATGTACTAGTTTTAATGTAACTCTTAACAGCTGCTTTTTCATTCCTATCCAAACTAATTGTATACAGTACAATCCATTTTTGTCTAATAACACATTTTCTAATAATATTGTTTCCTTGAAAAGAATGGAGCACTTTGATGCTGAAATATTTTATATAATTATTTTGATGTTTAATCTTTTGAACATCAATGATTCTGTTTTTGCATGGAAGATAAAACTTTGCCAATGTTAAATCCACAAAGCAATGTAAAACGTTTTTACATTTTTTTCTATCAAGGCAAGGGTGGTCATGTGCAGAAGTCATTGTCATTTCACTTCGAGTGTAAAATGAATTTTAGCGCACATATAGTGAATAATTTTATTTTTTCTCAGTAATATATTCATAAATTAGGGAGAAATGATGAATTTGACACCATCGATGCAGTTTTTTTCAAATTGAAAATCAGAGAAAATGTCTCTAACTCAAAGAATATTCTAATATTTTATTCAGTCATTAAAGATCATGAAGTGATTGCTTTAATTCTAATTATCGACTATATCTTACATATAATAATATCAAATTTCTTTTAAAAGTGCATATTGCAACTTCTTTACAATTTTACTAAAACATTTGATAATTTAACGTAGTATCCTCACTTGAAAAATTCCATTGGGCTCTTGGGTAGACTATTAACTATTTTATTGCAATAGTTACCTCTATACTTAGTACTGTGTTGCACATAAGGCATGTTTATCAAAAGTTGCATTACTAAATGAATGAATGATAAATTGAGTTATAGGTTGGCATATAGTTAATCAAGGAATAATTGAAATAATGGTTCTCCATACTTATAAGGTTTTCAAGATTCCCTCTTACGTTCTGTATAATGGTCTATAATATTGCAGGATTAAAGACCACAGGGAGAAGAGCTCACATGACTCATCTTTTAGTTGGCACTGACTGCCAGACTTATGGATGAGGCCATGTTGGACCTCCCACCCACTCAGCTGCATGTGGAGAAACCAGAAGAGAAAACAAAGAATTAAATCATAGATCATGAAAAATAATGAACTGTTGTTTAAAAATTATATTAAGTTTTGTGATGCTTTGTTATAATAGATAACCAAAACCAGGATTCTACTAAATGTTAAGGAATGTTCTAAGTACCTTACACATATTAACTTACTTATTCTTCATAATAACATGAAAGGGGGTATTATTTTTATCTCCATTTTAGACATAAGAAGAAAAGACACAGTGAGATTATAGTTTTCCAAAGATACTCAAATTAGTGAGTGACAGAACCTGGATTCAAACATAGTAAGTCTATCTCCTGAATTCTCTAAACTCCTGCCATTTTATGTCTATTAATATGAAAATCATTTTATTTTTGTTTTCAAACTCTCATTTGGGAATCATATTGATTACAATCAGTATCACAGACAAAAATTTAGATAGCATGAATATTCAGAAATCTATTACTATCCATTCACTCATCAAATTTAAAACTGTTTGCATTCTTAAATATAAATTTATTATAATTACAGATATTTTCTAAAAAGTTAAAATATACTTTTGGTTATATAGCAATAGAAAAATATATCCAAATGCACTTATCAGAATTTGATGAAATTTAATTGCCTCATTTAGTAACCAAGAGATCTCTATATTTATATTAAAATATTTTGGGCTTCGAGCAAATGACATATTCTGTTATAGATATTCTATTAATACAAATGAAAATACAATAATGATGACCAGCAATTGAGTGCTTACTTATATGCCCAGTCTTTACTACACACTTGATATGCTATAATGATGGACTTAACCTTTAGAACAACCCAAGGCGGCAGACAAAATGACTATTCCCTTTAATCTCTGAGAAAACTAGGATTGAAAGAAGTTATATAAATTCCCCAAGGTTAAAGCATGTGTTTAATCTAACTCCATATCCTACAGAATTGCCTACCATCTTATATTGTAGTATATAATTTTTGCCTCAGTTCTTTTTTTCTTGTCTAATGAAAATAAGAGCTGTGAATTATGAACATTTTTTTTTCTTTTGTTACCTTGGATAAAAGCAATTTAGCTATAGCATTACTTACTCATAACTGCCCAGGGAGCTAGGTGTTAAAATGAAGAAACTAAAATTTTTATATCAGTTCCGTTATGGGTTAGCTGTTTAGTCTTAGCCAAATACTACACACACACACACACACACACACACACATGTTGAAGGTATACATTGTTCTTTTTAATAATAATATATAATGTTATTTAATACTTCCTTCATTCATAACCAGTATATTATATTGATGTTTTTCTTTTTACTTTTTTCCCCTTGAAAAAAAGATGTTTTAAGTTCCATGATTCCATTCACTTTTTCCATTCAATGCCAATCAATATATAGTTGTCAAATAAGCTTTCCACAGCAGAACCCTTGTCTTCTTACATTTTATCAGTACTTAAATGGAGAAACACAATGTAAACATTCAGCAATTATTTTAGAAATTATTTTAGTCTGCTCCATATTATAGTCAATTTTTAATGTTTTGGCGACCCAGGTTGTAAAGATATTTGTGGCAAGTGTTGAGTCTTATATATCTGTTATACAGTGTAGTTAAGTCAAATTTTGTCTATTGAAAATATCAAGTGCATGTGTGTTCTACCAAAATGTACCCAAATTATTGGGAGTTAATTGAAAAAAAAAAAAAAAATGAAACCCCTTCCTGATTAGAAAGGATTAAATTTGACCAACAGGTTGAACTTGCCAACAAATTATTCTCAACCAAGGCTGGGAAAGCAATGATATATTGTACTATACTCAACTGTAACTTATATAGTTTATTTAAATATGAGTCTTAAAAGCAGTTTAGCTTAAGTAAAAACAAATCCTCCTGACATGCCTTTGAGCATTTTGAGGCTTAATGACGCCTAACGCAGCAGTGTAATTAACAGTACCCGTGATATATAACAATGCTATGTTTTCTAGTGCTATAAACAGAAGGCTTATGCCAGATTGCTTGTTAAGGTACACACGATATCAGAATACACCAGATGAAACAATCCCCCAGTAACCATGTAATGAGGTAAAGACATCTGTAACATAATTCTAGAATTTCGTGTGCGAAGATTTAAAATCTTTATAATGGTACAGACGGAATTATCACCATCCCCATGGACACAGAGTATAAATAGATCAGGCCCCACTCATACTAGACCACTAAGAGATAAATTGTGTTTGTCTTCAACAACAGCAACAAAAAATAACATCCCCTAGGTTAATGGTAAATCTTAACTGCAAATGAATATCACAATCTCAAAGTCAATAAAGATTCCTTACGGCATGAATATAGTATACACTGAGAGACATCAAAATGAGTATAAGACACTGTCTTGATGGATAATTTTAAAAAGGAGAAAAATATGTTCATATTTTTTAAGCTGCTTAGTTGGGAATATATTACGTACAAATAAAAGCTATGACATGCAACTAAAACAAAAATATTCTTAAAAAAAATTGAACACTATAGGATCTTTCTTAGACTAGCCTGGAATTTCTGAAGATACAATGGAAACATTTGGTTGGGGGTGGAGGATACTGAATCAGACCAGACTGATGGAGCAGAGTCTTGGTGATGATGAACCACCTGGCAGGCCTTACCTGGATGGCCAATTGGCTCAGGGAAACACCAGTTCTGGGGGAGTTAGTTGTCTTGGCAGTTTTTAGCAGTAAAGGGGACAATGATCTGGTGGGTGGGTGGGTGGTGTGGATCTGGAATGTGGGAGACTTACCCAGCCTAACTGGAGCTCTGGGCATCTCAGATCGAGTACTAATTTCAGCCTCTGCCCAACTCTCCTCCACTTTTTTTCTTTAAATTAAAGACAAAAAGGTCCTCTAGACACCACAGACTAACTAACTTAATTTTAAGTGATTCTATCTATCTCTGACTTTCTGTCAGACACAATAACCTGAGTAATTAATTCATGCCCACTGGGTGCCAGGTATTGTAAATCTTTCTACATTCTGTGTATTAACCTTAAAGTCTGTAAAGCAAGTTTGTGAATGTATGCAGAAAAGCAGACCACGCTCTCTATTGTTTCCGTATGCCTGGAAATGTGGGTTTGGAAGGATCTGTTTCATGGTGGCCAAACTCCCTAAGTCCACTTCATGCCTAACTGAATCAATGTATATATATATATATAGTGCATGTATATCCATATATACATGCACTATATATATACATATATATATGTGTGTATATGTGTGTGTGTGTGTGTGTGTGTGTGTGTGTGTATATATATAATATTCCAAAATTTTCTCTGAGGAAAAGGATAGCATCTGTATAACCTTTTTAAATTTTATTTTGGATTGATTGACACCCTAAGAGCTACATCCCAATAAAAGGAAAGAATTACAATCGTGCTGCGTGCTAAGCTTTTCCTGATTCATCATCAGTGTATGTTATTTTCATTTTCCTATATAATTAGTTTATTATTAATTATAGAGAGGCTTCAATAAAAACTCAATTTTCTAACTTTTTTTTTGCTAACAATATGACAATTAATTAAAGGTCTTGTTTATTGAATTATTTTTCTTTTTTTCTTAAATCATCCTTTAAATGATCTCTTAATTGCTTTCTTAATGCTTCCATTATTTGACTCTTTGACTCCTCTCCTTCTCTCACTGCTTCTCCCTCATTCTCTCTTTCCTTTCTAGTTTTTACTAATTCCCTTCTTTCTGTCTTTTTTTTAAAGTTGGGGTATAAATGACGTATAACGTTGCATGAGTTTTAGGTGTACAACATGACTCAGTATATGTCTCTATTGAGAAATGGTCACCGTAATGGTCATTAACACCCATCACCAGGTTTAGCTACATTTTTTTCTTGTAACGGGAACTTTTAAGATGTGTTCTCTTAGCACTTTAAGATGTACAATACAGTAATGCTGCACATTAGATCCCCAGGGCATATTTATACTGTAACTAGAAGTTTGTACCTTCATCTCTTTGGTACCTCCCTTCCCCCACCTCTGGCAACCACCAGTCTGATCTCTGCATCTATGAAAATCAGTATCCTGACTTTTTCGAAAGAGAATTTATGGTAGATTAGTGTTTTTGTCATGTTTGTTCAAAGATGCAAAATATTAACTTCCAAATTTGAGGTGCAATGATTATAAATTAATATTTCCTTCTTTTGCAAATTTTAAATATATACGGATAGAAATAACAATCATGGACATAATTTTTTATTTGTTTTAGAACTCTAGGAACTAACCATACAACTTGGGCCACAATTTTAATTAATTTAATGTCAGATAACTGCATATCATTTTCTATTTTATTTAGTCATCTCCTGTAAGTTGTTTCCAACTTTATAATCTTAGGACAATAACATGCTAACCTTAAGATAACCTTAAGATTTTTCTGGGCATAAATTTTTAAGAAAGTCAAAAGATGCTGACATTATTAAATTTTGTTAATAATACCATATTGTTTGAAAAACACTGATTTAATTTATTGTCATGCAAACAATATAAATATAATCATTTCTCTGTGCCTTCAACCATACTAGATCTCATAAAATTACGGGTTTGTTTTTTTTTGACAATATGACAGTTATTTATCTTATCGTATTAATTGCCACCTCCTTGACTTCTAGCAAGGTTAGGAATCAAATTCCTTTGCTATGAAATGCTCATTTATATTTTTGCATAACGATTTATTGTGCATGTTTTACTTGTCTTGCCCTTATGAATTACTAACATCTCTGTACATATTTCTACATTGCATTTTGGTGTTACTTTCTCCAAGCCTGTCACATATATTTTGATTTTGTTGATTCTGTTTGTAGACTGTTCCCATACAGATTTTATTTTTAATTTCTACACTGAAAAATGTCTTCACTTTATCATTGTGACTGGTCCTGCCCCAAACTAACATTTAGGTATAGATTTACCTTTATTTTGATCCTTTTATTTTTAATATCTAGCAGAAGCATAATGGTTAATGATGCGAATATAGAAACAGACAGCCTAGGTTCAAATCCCAGCTCCACCACTTAGCAGTTGTGTAACATGGGAAGGGATTCTAATCTCTTTGTGAGGATAATAACATGAAGATACTAATATTCCCCATTTTATGAAGCATTGTGAGGATTAAATATCTTCTTTTAAAAAAGTGTAGAACAATATTTGGCACACGATACATTTTTCATTGGCCTTAGCCATTATTTAATTCATCAATAATTAATTGCCTATGATATTTCGACTTGATTTTGCCAAAACTCAATATCAGAAAATGTATTTCATGTTTAAATATTTAGCCGATTACTATTAAAATTATAAATGTGATAGAAAAGTCAACTAAGAAATTTTGTTAAACATTGAAAGTTTGACTCAAAAATAAAAAGTAATGTTAACATTAAAAATAGTTGGCAAAATTATCATTATTTTAAATTGATATGAATTTAATTTTAGGAACCTATTTACTATAAAATAAATATAAAAGTTTAATGTAAGCAAATATTTTAAGATTTATTAATAGAAATTTTATGTATGTATAACTTATTTTATATACTATCATAAATTTGTTTCATGAGAAAAGTTCAAATATATTGCCATTTTGATAAGAATTTATTCTAAACCTTGTTATGAGTTTAATTGATCTTCCTTTTCCTTAAGACCTTTACATATTTTTAGTAGCAAAGTTACACCAACTTTATAAAATAAATTGCTGACTTTTTTATTTTATTGGTTTTCTATTGATTCATAATAAATTACCACAAGTTAGCATTGGAAAACAACAATAATTGATTATATCACAATT
>NW_011888854.1:3582170-3585044 GCF_000151845.1 Pteropus vampyrus
CCAGTCAATCTCTACCTATTTATTGAGGGATTTATTATTTTTATTTCGATAATTAAAAAAAATTAGATTATCTATCTGAGTGATTTCTAAATATTATTTTTCTTTTTCTCATTACTATTAAAATATATCCTTATTTTATGCTTTCTATTTTTTCTTAAGAAATAAAGTATCTAGCTTTATAACCCCCTCTATATTTTTTCTTTCATTTCCATTTAGTACAATCTCTTATTTAATCTACTGACTAACCCACACATTGGAAGATTTTCTAATGCCTGTGTGAGAGCGTGTGCGCTGTGTGTTTGCGTGTGCGTGTGTGTTTAACAGACCATCAGCATGACTTGGAAGAGTCCTCACATGATGTCTCTTCATGAATTTTGCATTTATTTTGCATTTTGCACTATTTCGGTCTGTGCTCTATGTGATTTGTTTCAAGAGCAGTTTTTGCGTTGTTTATTCAGTTCTAGTTTCGGTGCGCGTGCATGCTGAAACCGTCGCTGACCCTACTCATGCAGAACGGGCTTCATAAATCTTATGTTACTCGATCTGCATCCTAGAATGGGCAACCTATTTCTAGAATATATCTCAGGTCTGGAGAGTAGAATTTTTCTCGTGTAATTTATGAAGGAAGGAGCTTTATCCTGACAGGTTTCTTTGCTTTATGAAGGGAATAAACTCCTGCTCCCCAACCATCCATGGGGCTTGCAACCTTGACATTTACCCTCCAGTCCTTGTTCTGGCTTCAGGTTACCTCTGTGTATGACACCTACGTTGTTCGTGTTCTTGCTCTTGAGCTCATCTACACTTCTCTCCCTCCCATTATTACATGTGTTTTGAATATTAGTATTTTTGTTCTTCCTCCCATAAGTATGACATATTGACAGAAATTACTTGTTTTCCTATGAAGCATTGTCATTGTTTTAAAATGGTCTGGAACCAATGATCACAAGTTATAAAGAATATATTATTTCAGTTATCTGTAACCTACTCACATATTTTGAGTGAATCAAGAGCCACTAATCAACTAAGCACTTAAAATAGAACAATTGAAAAGAGTGGACCAGAAAGTGTCACTTTATATCAGTTCTCATTCTAACTCTGCCATTCATAAACTATGTCTTTGGTAAAGTCACTTGATCAAATTTGAAATAATTTATAAAATAGAGAAGTTAAGAGAAATGCAGATATATCTGAGGTACTATTAGGCTTTAAAATATTATGAATATATGATTCTAAATTCTCCCCACAACCTCATTTTCCCCAGTTCAGAAATCACTGTTGTTCCTAGTCTTCATTGTAGAAAACTCGATTATCAAGATTACTTCTGACTGGATAAACATAAGTAAATATGAGTTCTTTGTAACCAAAAGGGTTTTTTTTGTCGTTGGTTGTTTGTGTTTTTTTTTTTTTTTTTTAATTGTGGTCAGATGAAACAAAGCTGTGCAGATCTCAAACAAACAATATCTATTTTATTTATATCTGTATGCTTTTAGGAGTGGAAGGTGGAAGGCCTTTGGCAGCACATAACTCAAGAGAGACTAGATTTTGTTGCAGTTATAAACAACTCTTAAATCACTGTGGCATAAATAAATAAAAGTGTATTTCTATCCATGCTATATGTGTAATATGGATATAGGAAGAATACTTCCGGTACCCTTGAGAGAGCTAGGCTAAGGGAGGCTCTGTCCCCATGCATTCTTACATTATCACTTTGGCCGGGGGAAGGAATAATCGTAAATAGAACAATGGCTTTTACCGTTTTTTCTCTGAAATGACGATCACCCATTCTGCAGATTCTTCACTATCACAAACGACCACATTGCTACACGTAACTTCAAAGGAATAGGGAAATACAATATTACCTTGAAATTAATGCTCGAGTACATCCCTAAAGTTAAATACATACAAAAAAATTTTATTTTTTTCATGAAATATTACTACTCTGACCAGAACTGATCTTTATATAGCTGTATAAAAAGAGATGCATATTAAGTAGGCTGCTTATATAGACATATTGTCTGGCATTAAGTGTGCAACATGAGTGATTTTCTTCCAAATGCATTTAGAAATAAAGTTACACTAAAGTAAAAAAAAAAAAAAATCATCATTATTATTTGAATAAAAATTAATATGAGCTCAGGGGATGAAATTGTTGTTTAAAATAAAACAACAATTAAATTGTTGTTTAAAGAGTGAAAGGTAAATCAGAGATTAATAATTTGTAATCAAAAAACAGCATTATTGTAATAAAAGACTACATTTTAATAAACACTATTTCTAGTGTAATAAAGTTGCTTTGTAACCAATATTTCCTAGATTTAATGCTACATACCTCATGCATAGCAAATAGCAAAAGCAAAATCATTTAATGTAGCAAATTATTTACACTACTACATTCTTTGATATCTTGAATAAAAAGATAACGATTTGAGATGTCTGTGCTACTTCTTTGTCCTTATGTTTGTAGAAAATAAATGTTTGCTAGGCAGAGGTCTGGCTAATTCAAGGACAAATAGGATAATGACAATTTGGGAGTTAAGATTTAACATTATAGAAGACGTAATTATGAGCTCACATCCTTTTCACTGATATATGCATCTCTCAATATGATTATGTTTGTTTCCCGTGTTCATATATTAGAGAAGAGCTATAAAATTGTCACCTGCAAATGTATTCTTAAAAAAAAATCTTTATTGAGGTATCATTGAGATATAGAAAGCTGCATATGTTTAAAATCTACAACATGAGGTTGGAGATAAGTATACACCAATGAAGCCATCACCCCAATCTATGCCATAAACATATCCATCACCTCCGAAAGGTCCCTCTCACCCTTTTGAGTATGACAATGACTTTTTAGATACAACACCAAAAGCA
>NW_011888854.1:3585094-3586569 GCF_000151845.1 Pteropus vampyrus
CATTCTTTGATATTTTGAATAAAAAGATAACAATTTGAGATGTCTGTGCTACTTCTTTGTCCTTATGTTTGTAGAAAATAGATGTTTGCTAGGCAGAGGTCTGGCTAATTCAAGGACAAATAGGATAATGACAATTTGGGAGTTAAGATTTAACATTATAGGAGACGTAATTATGAGCTCATATCCTTTTCACTGATATATGCATCTCTCAATATGATTATGTTTGTTTCCTGTGTTCATATATTAGAGAAGAGCTATAAAATTGTCACCTGCAAATGTATTCTTAAAAAAAAATCTTTTATTGAGGTATCATTGAGATATAGAAAGCTGCATATGTTTAAAATCTACAACATGAGTTTGGAGATAAGTATACACCAATGAAGCCATCACCCAATCTATGCCATAAACATATCCATCACCTCCGAAAGGTCCCTCTCACCCTTTTGAGTATGACAATGACTTTTTAGATACAACACCAAAAGCATAGTCCCTGAAAGAAATAATTAACAAGCTGGACTTAATTAAAATTAAAAATTTCTGCTCTGGAAGGTCATCAAGAGAATAAGAACACAAGGCACAGACAAAGGAAATACATGCAAAAGACACATCTGCTAAAGGGCTGTTACCCAAAACATGCGAAGAACAGTTACAACTCAATAGTAAGAAAACCAACAACCCAATTGAAAAATGGGCCAAAGATCTTAACAGACACCTCACCGAGAAGATGTACAGACAGTAATTAAGCATTTGGAAAAGTGTTCCACGTTATATGTCATCAAAGAAATGCAAATTTAAACAACGAGATGCCACTATACACTTTTGAGGGTGGCCAAAATCTAGAACAATGACAATACCACATATTGGCGGATGTGGAGTGACAGGAGATCTCATTTATTGGTGGTAGGAATGCAAAATGATACAGCCACTTTGGATGGCAGTTTGGCTGTTTTTTATAAAACTGATCATATTCTTACTCTGCAGTTCGTCAGTTTCACTAATTGTTATTTACTCAAAGGAGTTGAAAACTTATGTGCACACAAAAACCTACACATGGATATTTACGGCAGCTTTGTTCATCATTGCCAAAACCTGGAAGAAACCATGATGTCCTCCAGTAGATGAATAGATAACTAAGCTGTGGTACCTCCAAACAATGGGATATTATTGAGCGCTAGAAAAGAAATGAGTTATCACACCATGAAAATACATGAAGGAACCTTGAATGCAAATTACTAAGAAGCCAGGCTAAAAGGGCTTCATCCTATAGACTTCAACTATAGGTCCATATTTATAGATTTCAGCTATAAGACTTTCTGAAGACGGCAAAATTATGGATATAAAACATCTGCGGTTTCCAGGGATGGAAGATGGAGAGATGAACAGGCAGAGCAAAGAGGATTTTAGTGCAGTGATAACACTCTATAATATAAACTATGGATTTTGGGTGATAATGATATGTTTCAATGATATAAAAA